>NC_065878.1:16487272-16790303 GCF_933775445.1 Argentina anserina | reverse complement strand
AGCGTCGTCGTGAAGTACCGCCGAACGTCACCGAGCCCAGCAGCGACGGGTTCCAGCCCTCCGCCGGTGCGAGCGCACGATCCACACCCCTATCCACCCTCTGACGCCACCACGAGCAGCCCTAATCAAGCCATCACACGCCTCCCACAAGAAATCGACACGATCGGCGATTGTTTCTCTCCGACGATTCTCGAAGCCTCCACCGTTCGATCTAGGTATGAGATGATGATTTGATGCTTATGTGTGTTTGTGTGGTGTTTTGAATTGATTTGGGGAAGATTGGATGAGGATCGGAGGTAGAGGTGGAGTGTGGAACACCGCCGCCTTAGGCGGCGCGTGTGAGCACGTGCAGTAGCCTAGGGGCGGCGTGAGGCCGTGGGAAGGGCGGAGGAGGGAAGGGGGAGAGTTTTGGGCCGGCGGTGGCGTGATACGCGCCGTGGTTAGCCTCGGCGCGTGGGCCCCACGCGCGGCCCGCCGGAGGTGGCGCGTGTGCCACACGCGCCGCCACGTGCGGCTGTGTAAAAATGTTTTACGATAGGGGTATTTTGGTAATTTACTGTGTACGGTAAATGTAAATGTAATTTTTATTTACTACGGTAAATGTAATTAAATTTTACCTTCGGTAAATGTAATTATAAATTACTTTCAGTAAATGTAAAAAGTAATTTTGTAAAAGGGTAATTTAGTAAATTTTATTTACTGAATTTGTATTTACATTTAAATCGTACGTATACGTACAGAAATACGTATTAATATTTATACGTACAGAAATACGTATTAATATTTATACGTACAGAAATACGTATTAATATTTATACGTACAGAAATACGTATTAATATGTATACGTACAGAAATACGTATTAATATTTATACGTACAGAAATACGTATTAATATTTATACGTACAGAAATACGAATTAATATTTATACGTACAGAAATACGTATATATTATTTATACGTACAGAAATACGTATATATTATTTATACGTACAGAAATACGTATTAATTGAGTATTGTACAGTAACCGTGAATAGTGAACAGTAATTTCGTAAAACCGAAAATTGCTGAACAGTAACCGATTATTACTGTTTCGGCATTTAAAGGTTTACGAAACGATTCTAAATGCTTGTTTTATCTTTTTAAGGTGATCGCTAAATCGAGGAAATGAATTATTATCAGAAATTGAGGAATTACGCTCAAGTCGATAAGGTGAGTAAAATCTCACTGAATTACGAATCTACCCTCGTGGTGATTCAACATTTTTGCAAGTGTGTTTATCAAATGAATTACAACATGTATATAATTTAGTGGACTACATATATACAGTATAATGGTAATAAGTACATATATATATATATAGTTCATTAAATTACGTACTATTAGTAATTCATTAAAAATATGACATGTATAGGATATAGTGGACTATGTATATATTGTATAAATGGTAAATAAATACGAATATATATAGTTTGCTATATAATATACTGTTATGATTTGTATTGTGGTGATGTCGAGAAAGTTTAAAACGTACAATATGATGAGTGATTTTTGTACATGATTTTATCACGGTGAATGTTAAAAATTGTGATTTGTCTTCGGACGTGATGTGTGGTACAATATGATGTGTGATTATTGTACGTGTTTTTAACATTGAGATTGTTAAAATGTGATTTGTCTTCGGACGTGATTTTTGGTACAATATGATGTGAGATTATTGTACGTGTGTGGCAAGTCGGAACCTAGCCTTTGGCCGGGCGAAAGTTACGATACAGTTAGAGCTCTAGTCTGTCTGCCATAGTACTACATGTGAGGTAACGGGTGGTTATCTGCTCATGAGTACTCAGTTTGTTTGGATGTTGGGTAGCGGGTGGTTACCCAATATCAGCTTAGTACGGCATGTGAGATAACGGGTGGTTATCTGTTCATGAGTACTTAGATTGTTTTGGATGTTGGGTAGCGGGTGGTTACCCAATATCAGTTTAGTACTGCATGTGAGGTAACGGGTGGTTATCTGCTCATGGGTACTCAGATTGTTTTGGATGTTGGGTAGCGGGTGGCTATCCAATATCGGCGGTGTATTACGAGAGGGGTAACAGATGTGTACCAGCGTTCTTGGTACCCGCATTATAAATGCATTTGGGTAACCAGAAGGGTTACTTAATTTCTCATGAGCGCTTCGTTTTCTTTGGGACAACCAGATGGGCCGTCCACTGACTCATGAGTGCATTTATATTTGTTTTGATTGTGGATTTTCATATATTTTGATATGCGAGTTATATATTTTCATTTTACTCATACGAGCTGTAAAGCTTATCGGGTTTGTGTTTACAATCCCGGTGCACCAATTCGATGGTGTAGTGGATAACTCCGCAGGTGTGGATTAGCGGGAATTGACGGACCGCTCAGAGGGCTTGAAGTTAGTTATCTCCAGCTTGTGTGACTATTTTGTGAGAAATTGTGAGGATTATTACATTTCCAACTTACGCAATGTAAATTATAAATTTGGGTTGTAATAATTGGTTTTCTGAGGTGTATTGAAAACTCAGTGATGATCCGCTGTGCACTTAAATAATTTCATTTTCATTGAGATTGTTATTGGTGTCCTAACGACTTTGAGATTTTGAGTTTTTAGGCTCGAAATTTTAGGGTCGTTACACAATATTTTGATTTCTTTTATGAAACTTTCATATTTAGCACATAAGTATATTGAAAATGTTACTGAAAACTCTCGTCTATGATAAAACAGCTACTAGATGACCCAGATTCTCTGGATTCACTCCTTCTTCTGCATGACTCACCTCAACTGCATCAGCCACATCAGTCACCAATGTGTACCCCCGATGTTCATAAAGATGAGTGCCGTAAGAGGACATATCCATTTGAGGATAATGACCCATCTCCTCTGAAAAAGAATAATATTTCAACCAATTACGATGACAAACAAGTTAGCAACAGCACATCTAGTTCTGAAAATCAAGCTGCAAATATGATTCCAGAGGTAAGAATAAGCATGCCCTTTTAACACTTTCATGTAGACCTTTAAATATGCTGCAACTGTATCAGTGTATCCATGGTTCAATCTTTCTTTCTGTAATTGGTAATTCAGGGTTATTCTCCAGCGGGAGCATCTGGGACCAGCATTTTATTCCTTTCTGCATGATTATGCACAACCATCAATAAACGGAGGACCGAGAGAATTTTCCAATGACAATAATTTTATTGAGTTGGGTGATTTGCTACCTATATCAAAGGTAATGAGTCTCCTCTCGCACAGTCCTTAAATACAGTTATTGATGGAGGTAGTTGAGTAATCAGCGACAGAAACACTGAATTAGTATATGACTGGGCAAATGATGATTTTGCATTAGACTTTGGGGCATGGCTCCATTGTAGCTAATCAACCTTCATTTATAGGAGAATATCAAAGGAAACCTCAGTAGTAATGTTTCTAAGTCACGTTATTATAGTTGGTGATATTCTCCTACAAATGGTTCAAATATCTCCAAGTTATATGAAATGCTCAGCTGGGTTGATTAATATACAGTCGCAGCTTTTCTGCATTTCATGTAGTGGAGACTTTGGAAACTTCTTATTCATTTGGGCATTCAAACTACACCTCAGAACAGCTACAACTAGTCTATTCCTTTTTTCTTTTCTTTTTCTTTTGGGAGTGGGGAGGTACCTCTGTGTCACAGCATTCCCCAGGGAAATTTTCTCTTTCAAATGCATATGGTTCAAATGCCATCCGGAAGTCTATCCTTCTCTGAATGTGACGAGTCCAGGCATATAAAGATGTCTTTTCTCATAAGCAATTCCTAGGATGTGGAGCTTCCTCTGTCAACAGCACCTATATTCATTCTGAGATCATCGCTGTCAATAGAAGTACCAATATTCCTTTCAACTTGTTCCGCATACCTATAGTCCCAAATGTCCAAAAATCAAATCCATTTCTTCATCCCCATCAGCAAATCCTCAGCATCACCAATTCTCATTCCTCAAACAGATAGTCCGCAATTACTATGTCCAAAAGGACAAACTGCAAAACATCAGTATCATCCAATATCCAATCATGGAGTTAAACATGGGAGGTGCTCCTAGAAGAATCCAACTGCAGAGCAGCATCACAAGCCAAGGTGAGATAATCAAACTGATAACACTACAGAACCTTTCTTTCTCGCGGTAAATAAAAAACTAAACTGCAGCTATGAGGTTATTTGCTAGATTTTTTAACTAAATCTGGTTTCAGTTAACAGGTCAGTGAAGCTGCTGAGGCATTATATTGCTGTTTATCTGCCCGAGAAGAGGACTGAAACCAAGTCCTGCAAGCAGCTGGCAGCAATTTAAAGGATTCTTTCAATATCCAGGATGCATCTCCTTTCAACCCGTAAAGCATCTCTTTCAGACTGAAGTCCTAGTCTAGCCTCTAAAAGGCCACTACGGCAAGGCAACTGTTGCATAGTTGCAGCGAGGTACATGGTTGCTGTAGTCTCAAAGATATATCGTAGTTATAAACAGGCAGTAATATTCTGTCTACTTGTTATCATTTCCAAGATGTATGAATACAATTTAAAGGTCATAGAGATGCCTTCAGACTAAGAGTCTGGAACATCTCATGCCTACAACCAAATAGTGTATCCCTCATCATATCAATCTCGTTTGTATTATTCCGACTATTTTTGTATAAATTGTTCATCATAAGCTTATATATGTAATGAATTTTGTGTACATTGTCCCTTTTTCTTTTTCTTTTTTATGTTTGAACTCACAATGTATCCTCAATGAGGACATCCTGAATGATATCAGGTGTTTCATCTTTCCAAAACTCATCATTGCAAGATTTACTAGCTGGGGTGGCTAATCTATGTGCTACGCCATTAGCTTCTCGATAGACATGTATAAGAGAGCTAAACTTAAAGCCCTGCCTATAATACCTACAGTCCGCAAGAACAACTCCGATCTCTGACATGAAATCGTATTGTCACTTTCAAGCTCTATCTCCTGCCATTGCTGATGGATTGCCACTAATAAGCTAGGCCGCACTGCCTCGGCCTCTGCATGAAGAGCCGACTGGGATGTTCCATATCCCGAGCCAAAGCGGCCAAACACTGGCCATTCCCAATTTCCCATCTCTGACCACCACTCCAACACCGTCTGCTCCATTTTTCACTGAGAAGGCGGCATCCGCATTGATCTTGAGGCGATCACTTGGAGGGCAAACCCATTTTGACTTCGGTCTGTTCTTCTTTGTGGTAACCTGAGGATGATTCCTCATATACTCCTTTAGCATCTACCACGCCCACACTCCCATGTGAAAAGGATTACAATCACCCCCTGCCATACAAACTTATTCCTCTCACAGCAAATTGCCCACAAAGACACAAAAATCAGTGCTAACTGTTCACCATTCATATCATCCAACCGCATACACACCCACTCCCACATACCACTCAGTGACCTTGCAATAATGTTCCACTTCAGAGGACTATGCTTCCAATAAACCTTAATCACAGGGCACTCCAAGAAAAGATGATTGGATGTCTCGGCATGGTTATGATAGAACACACAATCCTCACTCGGCAACTTGATTCGCTGACTCAACTCACATCTTGCAGGCAGAATATTACGACACAACCTCCATACAAACACTCGAACTTTCGGAGGAACCCCAACTTTCCAGAGTCGATTCCAATACTTACCAGAGGTTTGTTGAGGGATAGCCGAGGTAGGGGCCTGATATTGGACAGACTGAGCAGTTCTAATAACATGATAACCACTGCGTACCTTGTAAAACCCTTTCTTGTCGAAATGCCAAATGAGCTTGTCGACATGTTGTCTAGGACTCGGTGGAATACTCGCAATAAACTCAGCTTCATAAGTTGTGAACAATTCAGTCAACATATGCATCATCCACTCTCCACTTTCACTATCAATTAAGTCACATACCCTGAATTTCTCAGTACCACACATAGGAACAGAATAGGGCCTAAACGTATGAGGCTTAGGCAACCACCTATCTTCCCAAACCAACACTGATCTACCATCTCCAATCACGTACCTCGTTCCAACTCCAGAACTTCTCTACCAGCCAATATACTCTTCCATGTGAACGAAGCATCACCCCTAGCGTCGGCTTGCATGAAAGTACATCTTGGAAAGTACTTCGCTTTTAGTAACCAAGCCACCAATGAATCCAGCTTGTGCATAATCCTCCATCCTTGCTTAGCTAGGATGGGCTTTATTACATTATTCCATATGGCCAAGCCCTCCCTCACTCTTAGGAGCACTCATTCTCAACCCCGACATCCAGTGCATCTTCCTTCACCCTTCTTTTCGCCCCACCAGAAGAATTGTGTCATAGCCCTATGCATTTCTTGACACGTGTTTTGGAAGTTCAAAACAACTCATAACATAGTTAGGGATTGATTGCAATACTGCCTTGATCAGAACCTCTTTACCGGCCACACTCCAAGTTTTATCTCTCCAGCCCTTTGTCCTCTTCTCCACTTTGTGCCGAAAAGCCTCCTCTTGTAATAACTCAATTCAGTAGGTAATCCAAGATATTTATCATGCTTGGGTACCCACCGAACACCCATGAAGTCTGCTAAATCATACTGTTCCGGCTGAGGAATATTGCGACTAAAAGAGATCCAACTTTTTTGGAAATTTATTTGTTGTCCCGATACACATTCTGACATTCATAGTCCTCAAGTATGCACTTCATCACACCATTCTATTCATAATTTCATACAAATTGAAACCCTTTTTTGAGCTTCATATCTTCTTTTCTCACTCTCGTGAGTTTCGTTTATCTCTTTTTTTTTTTCCCATTGTAATCATGACTCAAATATTTTTCCTCTAGTATTACCATACATGGACGAAGAACCTATACCAGCAATGCTAATGAACAGAGCAGCAATGCAAATGATCGAGCTCTATGTTCATCATGATTCATAACCAAAGTTCATAGCTAATGAACAGAGCTGCAATAGTAATCCGCCATGACTTTCACAACAAATAGTAGAGTTTCCATCATCATGTTACTAGCACTACTCGTGCTAGCACCAACAGCTCTTGCTCATAAAGAAGGTGATGATCATGCAGCGCCTTCCAGTCAATCTCTTCCAAATTCACTATCACCATCATCGGAAGGCGTAGGTTCTGCTAAGCCGGAGGGTTTAGTTGACGTCGGTTTATGTGCTCTTTACTGTGGTGCTAAGTTTTTATTTATTTAACAAATGAGAATGACAAAAGAACTTAACCTCATATGTCTAACAAAGACTCTAACAAAGAGAATAAACAAAAACTCAATCCGGCATGTGTACACACACTCATGCAAAAACAGAGATATAAAAACCTAGGACTGCGCAAAAAGCTCGAAGAAAAAAAAAACCCGGACCAGACCGACGGTCCGTCCGGGCGGGCCGGGCTTTTTTCCGGCTCATGTGTTGTCATGTGGTAAATGGGCCGGGCTTTGTTATGTCCGGACCGGTCCCGGGCCTTCAAATCCTTAAACAAACAAAAAACCCAAAAACTCGGGACATTAGGTGTCATTATGTAATTAGTTTTCGTAAGTGATCCTAAACTTATAGAATAGATACAGTCACGCGGGAACATAACCAAATAACCCTAAACTTAACTAATTTCAATCCCAATTCCCATTGTCGTCGCCTCGCACTGTCGATCCGCCGCTCCATCGCAGACTCTTTGTCGCCTCGCACCGCTGCGCCATCGCAGCCGCTCCTCATCGCCTCGCTCGCCGTCTCTCACTCGTCGTGTCTCACTGTGTCTCCCTCTCATAGTCTCTCCGACTCTGTCTCTCTGGTGCCGAGTCAGGAGGAGGATTGAAGGTACTGTCTTTCGAAGTTTCGAGTTTGTGGGGAGGTTTGTCTTGAAGCTGCTTGTAGTTGCTTGTGGGGAGGTTTTTCTTCTCCATCGGATTTCTTCTATCTATCTATCTATCTCTCTCTCTCTCTCTGTCTCTCCTCACCAAGGTACTCTCTCTCTCTCTCGATTACTCTCCCAAAACCCTAAAAAGTATTCCCTAATTGAAATCATATATTCGGGTTTCGATTTCAGATTCATATCTTCTTTGTTCTTATGCTGAATTTGAATTGAATTGATATCCAACACTGAAAACCTTCCCACTTAATTGTTACTGTTGATTTTTTATCTGGGTAAGGATTATGTGATTCTTCTGATTCGTTGAGATTGCTTATTGAAATTCGAGTTCTTGAGATTGATGGGCTTGCTCTACTTCCTCAATTCAAATCGTATCTGGGCACCGATTTAGGGTTCATGAATTGTGTTTTCAAAAGTCAAACTTTGATCATTTTAATTTCTTTGCATGACTAATTGATTGAGCCCATGTATTACATTTGAATGTTTCTAATCATAATGCATGTATTCAATTTTTACTGGTTTTTAGAGGAATGTTGGTGATTGGTTTTAGGTTGATAAGTAAAGATATTTCCTTGATTTTGTTGATCATTGGAATTTGTATGAATCTCAGAATTATTGTTTGCTAGGCATATATTTCGTCACTGAATTTGAGTATGTGAGGCATGATTGTACATCAGACTCGTTCCTTATCCTTCTTATTCTATGTCATCTCTACTAAATCCCAACTTCACTTGTACAAAGAAATCTTCAAATATCAAATTGAATTATATGACTTTACCAAGTTCTGGAACATATCACTAGTTTGTAAGCTTTCTAAAAATCTAGCTGAGTTTTCTGTATCTTTATGTTATTAATCAGAACCTTTGTCCTTCTTATCTTTACAAAAGTTTGGTTGCAGCAGAGAATGCTTTGCCTTTCACTCCATCTTCAATTTCGACTATGTACATTTCCTTGCAATTCCCTCTTTGTTAGGCTTTATATGCAGCAATTGTATGTTGATGTCCATCTCACTTCCATTACCCTTTCTAAACTTTGATCTATTTCTACATAACAAAAGTAAAGTACTTAGTGATTTCAAAAAGAAACTTTTGTGTGGCTGCATTTAAGCTTATTCTTTATCTCATTGTTGGCATAGGCTTATGCCCGCCATAATCAGCACAACTATCAGCGCATTAAGGCTAATGCGTAGCACAATCTTACAACACTATAGCAAGTCAGCCGCACTAGCTACGCAATGGGCCTCCCCGCGGCCCAAACTGACTACGGACGCGCCCTCACGCGCATCTCAAAGAAGGCTCCAGAGAGTACCTTAATCGGACGTCGTCCCACATCGAATGGCAAGTAAACGATCTACTTCAACTCAACAATAAAAGGTCAGACTCTTGACCTTACAAGGTAAGTACACTGAACTCCATACCGTAACTCTATATAAATTACCATCGCCCTAACTTAAGCGTCGGAGAGTCGAAGACCACGCCGCCGTGGTCTCTACTTTGACGACGTGTGCTACCTGTGGCAGGAAGAAGACAAGGAGTACGGCGTACCATATCCCTGAGGAGTACGGCGTACTAAAGAGAGTATAATCACAGCATTAACATTGGCGCCGTCTGTGGGAAACCGCAACAAAAAGTCGACAAAAAAAACCCCATGCAACACTTAGCCAAACAACTACACTTCGACATGGGCACTACCAATCCTTCCCCCTCTACTCCGGCAGGCGGTCACATCGAAGACATCACAGACCTTAGCCTCAACCACCCTCTACCCTCCGCCAACGACCCTTTCATTCTCACACCTACACCCGGAACAGTCGTCAGTACTAATGCGACTACAGATCCGGCAACTGCCGCAAGAATGGAAAGCATGGCTCGCGATCTAGCCGATTGTCAGCAGCGCGAGGCACTGGAACGCGAGAAAGCAACAGCTCTCCAGAGCGAGCTTGACAGGATGCAGACACAGCTTGAGCGGGCCGAGCGCAGTCATTTACATGGGAAGTCAAATCGCGAGGGCAGCGCGCAAACGAGAGGACGAGAACAAGTTCGCTTAAGCATCAGCTTGACCCCCTCCGAACTCGCCAAGAAACGGCCACCATCACCACGGCGTATCCACAACCATGAGGAAGGAAGCACAAGCGTCACCTCCCGTTCCAGACCCCACACAACTGCTCACAACAGCGAGTCTGCCACGCTAGCCCTGATCTTGCAGTGCCTAACAGCAATAGAACAACGGGATGCCAATCCACGGTGCCAACCAGTGTTCGCAGCCAGGCCAGGCCCATTCACTACGAGAATAATGAACACCGTGCGTCCTTCTCAATCCAAGAGCCCAAAAATCACGCCGTACACAGGTGAAGGCGATCCATTCCGGCACATTGATAACTTCAAAAAAGTCACTGCCAGTAGAGAATTCGACGACGCCACCTTGTGCCACCTATTCAGCGAAACATTAGATGGGGATGCTATGAATTGGTTCTTCGAACAACTGGCGAACTCCATGGATTCTTTCGCGCAGTTAACCACAGCATTTCTTAATCGGTTTATCCTCATGGCCGGAGCTGCCCACACAACTGATGGCCTATTTCAAGTAAAACAAGAGAGCAGGGAAACATTGGGCACCTTCGTCATGCGATGGCAGACCGCAGCATCCAGATGTCGGAACTTGAACAAAACGCTCGCCTTGGCTGCTTTTAAGGAAGGACTACGGTCAGAGAACTTCTTGTTCCACATCAATGTGGACCCTCGAATGCGCGGCGCCACATATGATGACATCATGACTGAAGCAGTATGATACGCTCAGGCAGAATACGTCACATACGGAGAGAAGCGGACCCCAGTACCATCCGGCAAAACCACTGCGCCGCAGACATCTGTACACACAATCCCCCTCCAACGTGAGCTCTTCCCTAACATAGAAGACCATGGCAAAGGCCGGAAAAGAGAGTGGCATCAAGCAAATCACCGTGATGCGCGCAACAACGATCGGCACAGAGGCCGGGACAAGAACAGGAGAATTTGCCATGAACGTTGCGACAATAGAGACCCTCGCCAAGTTAATGCGATGGGACGCCGTAGTGACCACACACCGCCCAGGGAGGAGACCCTGGAAGACTTTTTCCACGCACATCAGGGCACGCTGAGGAAACCTGCAAAACCACTACGCCCCCAAACCGAAGCAGAAACTGGTAAGTGGTGTAGATTTCACGAAAATGGAAGCCATAACACGAATGATTGCCGCACCCTCCGCATACTAAGAGCCAATGGCGACACGGGGGTTCGCCCGGCGCAGCAAAGGGTACAGCAACATGTGGTCGCCGCAGTCGAAAACCTGCGCCGCATCAACGTCATAGAGGGAGGAGCCCCGAAGACAAACATGTCCAACCGAGCAAAAAAGCGCTTTGACCGCAGCACTCACCCCAGGCAGGTGTACGCCATCACAGGAGGAAACGCTAAGCGACAGAAGGAAGGATGGAAGCCGATCACCTTCACTGAGGATGAGGAAATTGGCATCTCCTTACCCAATGACGACGCTTTCCTCATAGACGCAGTCTTGGGCGGACAATGGGATGTAGGGAAAATGATGATCGACACGGGATCCGCAGTCAACGTTTTATTCAAGGGGTGCTACGAAAAAATGGAGCGTAGTGGCAAGAAGTTGGTACAAGACCACGAACCACTAATCAGCTTCTCTGGCGACATAACCCAACCTCTAGGCTCGGATTATATGACAGTAGGCATTAGGACCACACCATGCACAGTTTGCGTTGAAGCCGAATTCATTATAGTCGATGCCTACAGCTCCTACAACGGGATCATTGGCCGACCTACACTTAACCGGATGCGAACTTTTATCGCCGGACACATGATGCTCATAAAATTCCCAACTCCGCACGGAACAGGACAAGTTCGGGGTTCACAATCCGTAGCAAAAAATTGTCAAGCACGCGCGATTCGACAGACGCGCAACCGACACGAAATCCTGGCAGTACATGCCACAGTAAACTTGACCGACAAGGTCGTCGACGCACGAGATGGCGAAACGTCGAAGGAAAAAAGCAAGCAGAAGGCTACGTCATACGAGGCCAAAACTCCGGCAAACCCTGAATCCTCATTAAAAAGCATTACGCCATTCCCAAACCATCCGGAGCGCAGGATCAAAGTCGGCGCAACTCTCAGTCCCACTGTTGAGAGGGATTTAACAAGTTTCTTGGGCGACAACATGGAAGTCTTTGCATGGTCCTACGAGGACATGCCCGGAATCTCGCTCGACATCATCATGCATGAATTGCACATCAAACCTTCCGCACACCCAATTAAACAAAAGCGCCGAAGCTTCGACGATGAAAAGAGCACGGCAATACGCCAGGAAGTAGACAAATTGAAAGGCATGAAATTCGTCCGGGACGTACAATACCCTGAATGGATCTCAAACTGTGTTATGGTCCGTAAAGCCAACGGTAAATGGCGAATGTGTGTGGATTACAAGAACGTAAACAAAGAATGCCCAAAAGACAGTTTCCCCCTATCGAGAATTGACGAGCTGATTGACGCAACGGCAGGTCACGAGTTGCTAAGCATGATGGACGCCTACTCCGGGTACAATCAGATACGCATGAACCCGGTGGATCAAGAAGCTACGACCTTCGTCACTGATAGAGGCCTTCGGATTAAAAAATGCGGGCGCTACGTATGTGCGCTGCGTCACACAAATGTTTGACCAACACATCGGTCGGGAAATCGAGGTGTACATCGACGACATGCTGGCCAAAAGCATAAAAGCCGAAGACCATGTAACCAACCTCCGAACCATCTTCAATGTGCTTAAAAAATACAAGATGCGATTAAACCCAGAAAAATGTTTTTTCGGCGTAACAACAAGTAAGTTCTTGGGCTACATCGTCAGTCAACGTGGCATAGAAGCAAATCCCGAAAAGATACAAGCCATCCTGGATATGGCGCAACCAGTACTCAAGAAAGATGTAGAAGCCCTCCAAGGCAGACTCGTGGCATTATCTCGATTCATATCAAGACTGACTGACAAGTGTGAGCCGTTCTTCAAATTGTTAAAGCGCTCCAAGAGTAAACTGATCGAGTGGACACCGGATTGCCAAGAGGCCTTTCAGGGATTCAAAGATTACCTCACCGCAGTACCATTACTCTCAACCCCACAGCCGGGTGAACCTCTGTACCTTTATCTCGCAGTATCCACAACCGCGGTCAGCAGTGCCTTAGTTCGCCGTGATGGAACTAAAGAATTGCCAGTTTTTTACGTAGGACGGGCCATGAACGGCCCAGAGACAAGATATCCAACACTGGAGCAATTAGCCCTCGCGCTCATCGTAGCAGCCAGACGACTACGTCACTATTTCCAAGCTCATAGTATCCACGTACTCACAAATCAGCCTCTCAAACAAGTACTACAGAATCCAGAACACTCCGAGTGACTCAGCAAATGGGCTATCGAGCTGACATAATTCGACATCGAATACAGGCCACGACCCGCCGTAAAAGGACAAGCCGTAGCCGATTTTATAGCAGAAATGATCCCTCGAGATACGGCGGAAGGGGAACCAGATAATGTCATCAACCCCATCAAGATTTCGCCATGGAACTTGCACGTGGATGGCTCCAGTTGCGCCAAATCTAGCGGAGCGGGGATCATTTTTAGCGGACCGGGGGGGACTCGAACTCGAGTATGCTCTCAAATTCAACTTTGCCGCCTCCAACAATGTAGCGGAGTACGAAGCACTGATTGCAGGACTACAATTGGCCCTCAGCACGGGTGCCACCAGCATCAATGTGTTTAGCGATTCTCAGCTCGTAGTCAATCAAATCACCGGGTCCTTCACTGCTAAGGATAAGCAATTAGCAGCCTACCTGGCGTATGCCACAACATTATTAAAGCGATTCGAATTCTACCACATCAATTAAATACCGAGGGCCAATAACGCAAGAGCGGACTCCTTAGCAAGACTCGCCACGGCGCAACCACACCAATGCCACAAAGATACCAGGGTCGAAATTCTCCACCATCCCTCCATTCACCAAACCTTGCAACAGATATGCCAGATAGAGCGCGACCAAGCCTCGTGGATGGATGAGATAGTAGCATTCAAGCGCAACGGCAAGCTACCCGAAGACGAGACCATGGCAAAACAACTAAGGAGACGGGCGGTAAGATATTACCTGCGAAACAACACGCTCTATCGCCAAGGTCTGCTGAACGCTGACCTCAAATGCGTTACAACCAAAGAAGGCAAGCAGATCTTGAACGAAATCCACAGCGGTGATTGTGGCAACCATTACAGCAGCCGCGCATTGGCTGCAAAGACACTCCGCACAGGATATTATTGGCCTACATTAGCCTCCGACGCACAGGAGCTCACCAGATCTTGCCACAAATGCCAAATCCATTGACCCATACCACGCCAACCCTCCGAACCGCTATCTTACATAGTCAGCCCGTGGATCAACTGCCTTTGGGGAATGGATCTGATTGGCCCATTACCCTTCGGGAAATGCCAATTCAAGTGGGTCATTGTATGCATCGATTATCATTCCAAATGGATTGAAGCTGCGCCCCTGACGGCCATAACAACCGAGAAGGTTCAAAACTTCCTGCAACGCAACATCTTCTACCGCCACGGTACGCCGGAGTCTATCATCACAGATAACGGCACGCAATTCAACAACGAGCACCTCATCACATGATGCAAGGCAAGAGGAACTAAGCTCAAATTCGCATCCGTAGCACATCCAAAAACCAATGGGCAAGTAGAAGCCACCAACAAGTTGATTAAAAGCCTTCTTCGAAAAAAGTTGGATGAAGCTAAAGGACTTTCGCCAGAAAAACTCGACGAGGTGCTATGGGCAATCCGTACCACACCAACAGAAGCCACGGGCGAAACTCATTTTTGCTTAATGTACAGCACGGAAGCAGTCCTACCCATCGAAGTAATTCAGCCAACACAACGGGTTTCGCTATTTGACCCCGATACTAATTCGGACAATATACACCTTGATAAAGATCTCTTGGAAGAGAAACTCATCACAGTGCATCGCTATAACATCCAGAACAAACAGCGCGTGGCACGCTTCTATAACTCAAGAGTCAAGAGCAGGACGCTACAACTTGGCGACTGGGTCCTAAAGAAGATCCAAACAAAGGTCACTGGACTACGCCCGAGATGGGATGGACCGTACAAAGTCGTCCAAATCATAGCACCAAACACGTACTGCCTAGAAGACAAGTACGGAGAGAGATTAGCCCATCCTTGGAACATGGAACAACTCAAGTACTATTACAAGTAGGGGTCTGCGCGTAGCGCAGGACAAGGCCTCGAACTGTTTGAGTACTTTTGGCACACTGCTATAGCTATCTTTGTACAAAACGGCTACGGCCAGGCTATCAATGAAATGAGGAATTTTTCAAACCATTGATCCTTACTACGCTAGCGTACTATGGCAATTAAATTCCTTCGACAGACAATTTCATTGTGCGCACAATAAAGATAGAATTAAGCATACAGCCAAAAGTACAAGACAACAACCACAATATTGTTACGACAATAATATAAAAAAAACACGGGTCAAAAGAACTTCTATTCATAAAAAGATAGCAAGTTCGGCACAAAGGCCGTTACAGAAAATGCAAAAAAAAAAAATTTCAGAAACATAAAGACTACGACGACAGGAGACGCATTACAATGATCTTATCACCCTATCCCACTCCTCCCCCGCAGCTTGGTACGCCAGCGTTGCTCAGACCGCATCGCCGATACTCGCAGCTTCTAGCCCCGCCGCTTCCCCCGATTCGCCTTGCGGCGGTTGTGCATCCTGATGCTCTGAGGAGGAGGAGTAGGAGAAGGAGTCTCCAGATTAGAATCAGACCTGTCATTATCACAAGGAAAACCAGAAGAAGAAGAGTCAGAAATTTCCATACCATCTTCGGCCTCCGCAGCAGAAGCAGGCTGCGAAAAGGGCGGAGTCACTTCATGTGGCATGGGCGGCGGTTCCAAGCCCTTCTCCGTCAACCGGACCTCGTAGTCCGCGGGATCCAGCATCTCCAGCTCCTGGAACTGCGCTATCATGTCACCCACGGCCGTGACATAGTACCCTTCCAAGTACTTGGTCATCTCCGTGGATGATTTGAAGGCAGCCACGGCGCTAGACGCAGCCTCCTCTGCTATGCGGGCTTTCTCAGCCTCCGCCTCCTCGCTCATCCGTCTAACGAGCTCCTCCGCATCCGCAAGGGTAGACTGCGCCGCATCCCTCTCCGCTGCCATCTCTCGGGCAAGCGACTCCGCCACCTCCCGACGGGCAACCTCCTGCCGAAGGTCCTTCTGGAGGTTCGCCGCATTTTCCAACTTGGCCCTAGCATTGGCCAAGTCATTCTCCAGCAGCAACACCCTTGTCGCATGGGTGCCGTCCCGTTCAACCACTTCGGCGAGATGGCGCTGCGCCTCCAGGGCATCCCGCTCCGCATCTAGCAGGTTAAAAACCATCTTTGCTACCCTCGTGGTACCAAGACCGAGCGGACTCCGCAGGTCCAGACCAGACCCTTCAGGCCCCCTTAAGCCCCCGAGCCAGGCGCGCTGGCTAAGCAACACCAGCTTCTCCAGTTCCGGAGCTCCTAGATGGCTCAAAGGACTGCGGTCCAAGGCGGACAGATCCTCGAAAACCCGAGACTCCGTGAAGGTGAGGGGCGCCATTTGCGTAGTCCTCTGTCTTTTAGGAGGCGGAGCCTCCACTGTCGCATCCTCCACATCTTCAGGAGCAACAGAGGACTTTGTTCTTTTCGAAGACGTGCCCGCCTTCTGCAGCTTCTTCTTCCTGCCAGTCTCAAGCGACACCGCCGGATCAGCCAGATGCAGATCGGTATCGATACGGCCCACTCCTTCTGCATGGCTGCGGCGCGGTAACCCCTGGTCGTTTGGCAGGTTCGCGTGCAGGGGAATGGGCAAGTCCACGACCGCGGAAGAATCCTCGACCCGCTGCGCTGAGGCGTTCACCTTCTTTGTCGAGGCCGCCACCTTCTTAGACATGACGCGTCGCAACATTGTGATCGCTAGCCCTTCAGTATCCGGCGTAACGTCGGGATCTTCCTGCTGCAGAAACCGGGCGTAGCAGATGCGCTCCGATTTCTCGAAATTCCTGTTCACCGAGAGCGTCGTAGCTGCACATATAACACCAGTTTAGTACGCCACAATCAAAGTAAAGATAGAAGAACACAGCACTTTTACACTTCTACTTACGATGACGACGGAGTAATCCTTGCTCGAACAGGAGGTACGGGTTCGTCAATACCTTTAAATCGTGAAGTCTTCACCTTGGCACCTCCAAAGATAAGTTACACGATTCACTCGGTCAACCTCTCGCTCGGACAACACCAATCTCCTTCCAGCTACAAAAAAAAAAAAAAAAGGTAGCGTCAGCAAACAGTCATTTCGTAGTAACAAAATTTAGTAAAGCACCGAAACCTACAATTAATGGCCCGAAACCGCGAGGGAATACGCTTCCCTGGGATATACTCTACCCCGTTAATGCGCCCATACTCCCACCCCTCCTCCACCACGAAGCTCTTTTTTCTCCAGTTCGCCTCCGAGGTGGGCCAGATCTCCAAAACCTGGTACTCATTGCGCTCATCCCGCCTCACAAACCGCGCGGTCCCCCCATTACCATTGCGCTGGTTATAGTCCACCTTGAAGAAATTGAGTACCTCCGCCGCAGTAGGAGCTGAACACCCCGAGAGGTGGAATAGTGAGCAAAGACCGAGAAGGACCCGCCACATGTTATAACTCACTTGTCCAAAATCCAAGCCAAACTCCGCCACAAGACATTGCAGACGAGGGTCTAACGGCAACTCCACTCCAAGTCGTAGTACGGAGGGACTCACCAGCGCATGCCCATTCGGCAACATTGAACCAAACTCGTCACGCCGAATCGCACGGGCAAGGATGGTCGCAGGCAACTTAAATTCCTCCACATAGCCATACACTGCGGCGGAGTCGGCTCCATGTGGTTCCTCCACCTCCGACCTTTGCACACCACCATCTAACCAACGCCTTACAGGCGCTGGGCTCAGCGTCGGGCCTGAAGTGCTAGTCCCCGAAGCACTTATAATACGCTCGGATAACCCTTCACTTTCTCCAGTCTCTTCACGTTGCGACTCCATGGTGCTTGACGACTCACTCGTGTCCCAGTTCGCTAACACTCTAACAAAGACAGTAGAACGATCTTCGCGATGCCAATCGTTTCCACCACTAAGTCCAAGTAGTTGGCCTCCAATTCACTTGTCCACGACCAAGCGGATGACGACGCGGACCAACTTCCTTCTGCATACGCGGAATCGCTATCAGTTAGTATAATTATCCTAGACATTACGCCGCAGTAAGCAACACCGAAGGCAAAGGCGAACAACCTAAAACTAGAAGTCAAAAAGTCAGTCAGATCTATCCTACGAACCTGGCAAGAATGAGTTTGAAGAATATGAAGAACACCAAACCCAGTTTACGGCGAAAACCCATCCGCACCGCCTACACAAACACCCCACCTTGCCGGAAAACAATCATCCAAAGATCAAATAGACCCAAAACCCACAATTCTGCCGGAAAGACCCAAAACCCAAAACCACCGATTTACCCCACAAACACAAATCTACCAACAAACAACAAGCCACAAACCGAATAAAGAAGGATCCGATCAGAAAACATACCTTAAAAAGCCGATTCACACAAAAATCCCGATAGGTTCACGCTTGGGAGAAAAGGGAGCAGACGAGAGCAAAAGAGAGGGAATGAGAGAATTTGGATTTCGAAAACTTGGATCTATCGATAATGACAGCCATTCCGTCCCTTTCACTCTTTTATAAGTGAACCTCATCTCACATCCAACCCGTTGATACCTCAAAAGCAACCCTTAACCGTCAGATTCAGAAAGCCGTTACTCGCATCTTAGCCGTCGACCCAAGAGACATCGCTCCAGATCTCGCCACGTGGCCTGAGTTACCGAGGCAACGTTTCGGTTACACGACTTAACTACATGCAATAACTGTCTTCTCGGATAACGTCACCCCACGAATTTGAAACGTTCGCGAAACATCCGCCCAATGCATGTACGACACGTGTTGTCCAAAGCGCGAATGGCGTTGTCATCAGTCTGCAAACACTACGCTAAAAGATAGCGATAAAAGACGTCCTACGCGTAAGAATTTACTACGCTATGACAGACGCACTACGCTAAAAGATAGCGATAAAAGACGTCCTACGCGTAAGAATTTACTACGCTATGACAGACGCACTACGCTCGAAGATAGCGATAAAAGACGTCCTACGCGTAAGAATTTACTACGCTATGACAGACGCACTATGCTCGAAGATAGCGATAAAAGACGTCCTACGCGTAAGAATTTACTACGCTATGACGGACGCACTACGCTCGAAGATAGCGATAAAAGACGTCCTATGCGTAAGAATTTACTACGCTATGACGGACGCACTACGCTCGAAGATAGCGATAAAAGACGTCCTACGCGTAAGAATTTACTACGCTATGACGAACGCACTACGCTCGAAGATAGCGATAGAAGACGTCCTACGCATAAGAATTTACTACGCTATGACGGACGCACTACGCTAAAAAATGGCGATAAGACGTCCTACGCGTAAGAATTTACTACGCTATGACGGACGCACTACGCTCGAAGATAGCGATAAAAGACGTCCTACGCGTAAGAATTTACTACGCTATGACGGACGCACTACGCTCAAAGATAGCGATAGAAGACGTCCTACGCGTAAGAATTTACTACGCTATGACGGACGCACTACGCTAAAAAATGGCGATAAGACGTCCTACGCGTAAGAATTTACTATGCTATGACGGACGCACTACGCTCTAAGATAGCGATAATAGACGCCCTACGCGTAAGAATTTACTACGCTATGACGGACGCACTACGCTCAAAAATGGCGATAAGACGTCCTACGCGTAAGAACTTACCACGCTATGACAGACGCACCACACAGAGCAATCAAACGTATTACACAACAAAAACTCGGCATTCCTTAACCGGGGAGTGGGGGGACTACGAGAGGGTCCGCAAGACCCATTTCTGATTATGGCAAAACGCTCAAATATTAACTCCCCAGTCAAGAAATCACCTCCCTAGACTGGGAACTTGGGGGGACTTGTTGGCATAGGCTTATGCCCGCCATAATTAGCACAACTATCAGCACATTAAGGCTAATGCGTAGCACAATCTTACAACACTATAGCAAGTCAGCCGCACTAGCTACGCAATGGGCCTCCCCGCGGCCCAAACTGACTACGGACGCGCCCTCACGCGCATCTCAAAGAAGGCTTCAGAGAGTACCTTAATCGGACGTCGTCCCACATCGAATGGCAAGTAAACGATCTACTTCAACTCAACAATAAAAGGTCAGACTCTTGACCTTACAAGGTAAGTACACTGAACTCCATACCGTAACTCTATATAAATTACCATCGCCCTAACTTAAGCGTCGGAGAGTCGAAGACCACGCCGCCGTGGTCTCTACTTTGACGACGTGTGCTACCTGTGGCAGGAAGAAGACAAGGAGTACGGCGTACCATATCCCTGTGGAGTACGGCGTACTAAAGAGAGTATAATCACAGCATTAACACTCATGAACCTTGTTGATCAATCGTGTACACAGCTCATTCTTCAAAACCTCTTTAAATTAATGTCATTATTCAGTTTGCCTAGCAGCT
Source organism: Argentina anserina (assembly GCF_933775445.1). Taxonomy (NCBI): domain Eukaryota; kingdom Viridiplantae; phylum Streptophyta; class Magnoliopsida; order Rosales; family Rosaceae; genus Argentina; species Argentina anserina. The sequence continues at coordinate 16,769,657 of NC_065878.1, read as the reverse complement.
CATTTGTGGTCTACGATATATGAGATATTTAGCGGGTGCTTACTATACTTTCCACAAGTTGAAACTAAGCTTCTCATTTATAAGCTTCACCTGAAGCTATGCATGTTCTTTTCTTACAATTACTGCTCGGTTCAAATAACAGATTCTCCTTGCTAATTTTGTTTTGCAAATTTAGTTTTGGCCCTTATCATGAAACTACTACATCAAAATCAAAATGGTATATATATTCAGTTCAAGGTCTGAAAACCTACTTTCTAGTTTCTACTTCTATGCAAAAGTTTAGTTTGACACATTGCGCTACTGTACGCTTTTCTCTATCTTCGAGTTCAGTTGCTATATAAAAACTGATTATAACCTGTTCTACTTCTAGGTTTTGGTGTCTTTATAAGTTATATTTGTTTCTTCTTGAAAGCATTATTAATAAGGTTTTGGTTTTAAAACCCCCTACTGGGCATTGTTTATGCTCACCCCTTTCTCATCAAATTTTCAGGTGGTGGTTAGTTAAATGTGTAAAATTGGATTGCTCTATCCATTATTGTACTGGGATCGAAGTGCAGGATAGTTTGGTGAGTTAGAGGTTGATTCAGTTCAGTTGGTAGATGTGTTATGTATGGCTACTTACCTGGGCAATGATTATCCTACTGGGGGATGTATCTTTCTTTGTAATATAATGATCCACACAAAAGAGCTGCATAGCCCAACACCATCATACTTACGTGCATCATTAACTTGTAATCCTTAGTCTGTTCCTTGTGATCATATCTTAGTTAGTAAGCATAAAAACTTTTTTTGTGTTCTGACCTTCAAATATTTGTTCTTGTGGATCATAACTTAGAAACCCTCCATCAAGTGCGATCTATGCTATCCCTTATGTGTGCTTTGTGCATTCTCTTTATGATCTGATCATTTGAATCTATTGCATATCAAAGCCTTTGTTCCAGGTATTGATAGTGGGATCTGTCAACCAAAATAACCATTTATTGAGGTTGAAATTCTAGTCTTGAAAGGAAAAACTGGTTTATTGATTTTTCTGAAAACTACTGATGTGCTCATTTTGTCCTTTTCGTTTCTCTAGTTCCAGGCCTTCATTTGATCTGAATTTTTGGTATGTATCTTTTCTACCTATTAGCTTTCGATCTGGAAATTCTCAGTTTATTTTACTGAACAAGGAATGATCCGTGATTTTTCAAAGATAAGTTTGCAGCCCAGAATTTTCAGTGAACCTCTTTGCTTTCGTTCAATTTCCAGGTTCCATTTGTTCCATTTAACCTTTGTTCTTTTTTTTTTTATGTGAAAGTTGACTTCCTAATAGCCATTTGAAAATTGATGTCACATTATTTTGGTTTGAAATGAATTATTTGTGGATTTTCTAAGCTGGTTGGAGGTAAGTAATGACGTGCATTGGACTGATTGAAGAATGACAAGTTAATGTTGTCAAGTTGAAGTCAAAGTGTGCATTGAAGATTTGGAGGATCTGCCCATCGATGAATTGTTTATGCATGCCTAGATTTTCTGGTTTTCTTTCAAAGTTTCAAGTTTCAAGTTTCAATTGAACTATTAAAGAGTTTGAGCTTTTATTTACTTTGGTAATGTGAACTTTGGTTAATTTGGTTATTTATGACTGTCTATTTGTAATGGACTTATAGACAAACTGAACACTATATTTGGCACTTCCAATATCTGCTTTTTTGTTACAGAGACATGAATTGTTGTCATTTTGGCTAATTTTGCTGCATTTGGCATCATTTTGGCTATATTTGCTTTCACAAGTTTCAGTACCAACCAGCCAAAAACAGAGTTAGGCCCGGAAAACTGAGCGGGCTCGGCCCGGATGATACCAGTCCGGGTTTTACTCGGGCCCTGCAATGAATTGACCCGGGCCGGGTTTTACCCGGGCCCTGATTTTTTAAGAACAAAGTCCGGCCCGTCATACTACAATCGGGCCCTGAAAAAATTAGCTCGTGCTGAACCCGCGCCCAGCCCTATAAAAACCTCTAGCAAATAGCAAACCCTCAGCCAAGAAACCCTTAATTAAAGGACGGGATGAAGCTGGTACCATTGGTAGACAATTGTGAGATACCAAGAATAAAGAAAATAGACATATCGTGATGCTTCTTGTAAGGATGAAAGGAGTTTAGAGCAGACTCTCTGAACAATTTCAAAAGATGACGCTAGGTTTCCAACACATTAAAAATCTTACCTTCAAAATGCACCAGATTCTTAGTGATCTAAATTAGATTACATGAGACTAAAAATCAAAGTCGACATTTAGGTTTTGGGAACGCTGAAACACTAACTTTCGTTTATCTCACGCGCACAGTTCTTTGTTTACCTAATTTGGACTATTTGATAGTTTTCTTGAATTTTCAGTTAGGGTGTTAATCTCTAAGCCCATTAATTTACCCATTTCCTTTGAAGGCCTAGTGTGGATTGTGGAAGATGGTCATATCATTCTATAAGAAATGAGGAAAAACAACATAAATAAATTTGCCGACCGCCCGAAATTGCCCACCAAATGTCAACCTCACATATGACATATCAATGACCTATGTACTTCTTCTTGACAATGGTTAAGCAATTATCATAAATAATTTTCTAGAAATAACAAATCAAATATATCACTCACTCTCTCAAAAACAAAGAGAGGGAGTGATTTTATACAAGATATGATACGATTTGTAAATCACTCTTGCTTACTTATTGTGGACTAAATAGTGATATTTTGAGACATGAAATTCAAAAAAATGTCTCATAAAATCTCATATTTAAACAACTTGCCGATTTCGTGTTCAATGTTATTTTCTCAAGTTGCAGTCTGTCACTCTGTCGTTCGTAATCAAACAAAAAAATTGGCTAATTATGTTTTCTAACATTTACAATTCACCTAATCCTCTATTTACAAAAAAAAAAGTAATAGAATACATAAAATGTGACATTAAACACAATTTTGGGAAAACATAAAACAAATAAGAAACGCAAAGAATAAATTAGTGTTGCTAACTTTGTAAGTAGTTTTATATTATTCTAATTTCGATAGAGACAAATAACCGAAAGCTAATACAACATTCTCGAAAACAACTCAAAACTTGGCATAATTTTGCAAGTCTAGGAATCTAGGATTGGTGATTGCATTAGTCCCTTGTCTTAAAGATTCCAACTATGAATGAGAGAGTTGATGTAAGAATTCTAATGACTGGTAGCACCAATTTAGATATATAACAATGAGGACCCACCTGAGACTCCTTCAAGATGAAGGTCTTTCACTACTTGTTAAGCAAGGTCGACACTCTATTGGACATCTCCATCCTCCAATCACAAACTCTGCAACATAGAAATGGAAAAGGTTGAGATTCCTCACTATTTCATCGTAAATGATTCATCTAATCTTCTATTTACTAAAAAGTAATAGGATATAAAAAATGTGACATTAAACACAATTAACATAACACAAACAAGAAACGCAACGAATAAAAAATGAACCAATGTCTCTAGCTTTGTAGTTTCATATTGTTCTAATTTGGATGGAGACAAATAAACAAAAGCTAATACAACATTCTCAAAAACAACTCAAACTTAAGAGATCATAATCAAACAAAGTAGTTCATGTTAATAATATTTTGCAAGTCTAAGAATCTAGGATTGGTGATTGCATTAGTCCCTTCTCTTCAAGACTCCAACTATGAAGGAATGAGAAAAGGTTGATGTAAGAATTTCCCATGACTGACTGGTGGCACCAATTTAGATACATAACAATAACAATGAGGATCCACCTGAGACTCCTTCGAGAGGAAGGTCTTTCACTACTTGTTGAGCAAGATCGACATCTTATTGGACATCTCCATCCTCCATCTCTGCAGCATAGAAATGGAAAAGGATGAGATTCCTCACTATTTCATCATAAATGTTTTCTAATATTTACGATTCACCTAATCTTCTATTTACAAAAATAATAATTGAATATATAAAATGTGACATTAAACACAACTTTGGGAAAACATAACACAAAACAAGAAATGCAAAAAATTAAGAATGAATTAGTGTGCTAGCTATGTACGTAATTTTATATTGTTCTAATTTCGATGGAGACAAATAATTGAAATCTAATACAACATTCTCGAAAACAACTTATATTTAGCAGAATTTTGCAAATCTAGGATGTAACAACTCCAAAATTTCGAGCTTAAAAACTCAAAATTCTAAAGTCGTTAAACACAAAATAATCTCAATAAAATCGAAATCATTAAAGTGTCACAGCGGATCAATTCTGAGTTCTCAATACAACTCAGACAAACCAATTATTACAACCCAAATTTATAATCCATACATAAAATGGAAGTGTAATAATCCTCACAAATCTCACAAATAAAACCACAACAATTCTCACACACAAATCCTTGCTAGAAAACCTCACCACAAACAGGATACGAACGACTTCGAGCCTTCGTAGTCGTCGCTCAACCTCCACTAATCAGCACCTGCGGAATTATCCCCTACACCATCGAATTTGTGCACCGGGATTGTAAACACAAACCCGGTAAGCTTATAGCTCGTATGAGTAAAATCACAATATAATTCGCATATCAAAATATACGAACAATCACAAATCAACAAATATAAATGCCCTCATGAGTCAATGGACAGCCCATCTGGGTGTCCCAAAAGAATATGAAATGAAAAGCTCATGAGAAATTAAGTAACCCTTCTGGTTACCCAATTGCATTTATAATACGGGTACCAAGAACGCTGGTACACATCTGTTACCCCTCTCGTAATACACCGCTGATATTGGATAGCCACCCGCTACCCAACATCCAAAATAAACTGAGTACCCATGTGCAGATAACCACCTGTTACCTCACATGCAGTACTAAGGCAGACAGACTAGAGCTCTAACTGTATCGTAACTTTCGCCCGGCCAAAGGCTAGGTTTCGACTTGCCAAACACGTACAATAATCTCACATCATATTGTACCAAAAATCAGGTCCGAAGACAACTCACATTTTAACAATCTCAATGTTAAAAATCACGTACAATAATCTCACATCATATTGTACAATTCATTCACATGCTCCATATAATCACAATAAAATCATAACAGTATATTATATAGCAAACTATATATATTCGTACTTATTTACCATTTATACAATATACATATAGTCCACTATATCTTATACATGTCATATTTCACAACTCATGCTCAATACACAATCTTCCGTCATCAAAATGACCATTCCTAATGAATTAATAACAGTATATAATATAATGAACTATATATATATGCACTTATTACCATTATACAGTATATATATAATCCACTAAATTTTATACATGTTGTAATTCATTATTAAATACTCTCGCAAAAATCTTGAATCACCGCGAGGGTAGATTCGTAAATATGTGAGATTTTACTCACCTTACTGACTTGAGCGTAATTCCACAATTCCCGAAGATAATTCATTTCCTCGATTTAATGATCACCTTGAACAGATAAGAAAATGATTTAGAATCGTTTCATAAACCTTTAAATGCCGAAACAGTAATAATCGGTTACTGTTCAGCAATTTTCGGTTTTACGAAGTTACTGTTCAGTGTTACTGTTCACTGTTACTATTCACGGTTACTGTACAAATATGCAATTAACACGTATTTCTGTACGTATAAATACTATATACGTATTTCTGTACGTATAAATACTATATATGTATTTCTATACGTATAAATACTATATACATATTTCTGTACGTATAAATACTATATATGTATTATGTACGTATACGTACTGTTTAAATATAAATACAATCTCAGTAAATAAAATTTACTAAATTACCCTTTTACAAATTACTTTTTACATTTACTGAAAGTAATTTATATTTACATTTACCGTAGGTAAAATTTAATTACATTTACCGTACGTAAATAAAATTTACATTTACATTTAAGTAAATTACCAAAATACCCTTCTCGGAATCACTGTTCACGCGCCGCCGTCCGTGGCGGCGCGTGGGGTGCACGCGCCACCTCCGGCAGGCCGCGCGTGGCGCTCACCTGTTACTCACTGTGGCAGCACGTGGGGCCCACGCGCCGAGCCTAAGGCCGGCGCGTAGCACGCCACCGCCGCCCCAAATTCCTCCCATTCTTTCCCCTTCTCATCCCCATGGCCTCACGCCGCCACTCACTGCCCCCACGCACTCCCACGCGCCGCTTAGAGCGGCGGTAACATCTCCTTTCTCCTTCCCCCCGATCTCCATTGAAACTCCCTCACAAATCCTCCAAAACTTCCACACATCACACAACAGCAATCACAACATCGTTTATAATCAAAACCTCACCTATTTTTGGACTTGGAGGCGCCGGAGTTCGTCGGAGGGGAATGGATCGCAGGCGGTGCTGGGTACCTCGAGGAGGGCGTCTCACGGCTTGAGTAGCATCGAACTTGCTAGCTTGCAGCGTCAGAAAGTGGAGAAGGTGAGGGTCGCGTGCTTGCGTCGGCGGAGGGCTGCTCGCACGGCGCGGGTTGTTGCAGGAGGTTCGGTGTAGCTTCACAACGACGGTGGCAGTCGCGTCCTGCCCAGGAGAGGAAGGAGTCGAGCTTGCGGTGGTGTTGGTGTCGACGGTGAGGGACACGTCCCTCGGAGGAGGGAGATCGTCGGCGTGCCAAGAGGGTGAGAGAGAGTCGCGAGCAGAGAGAGAGAACCGAGAGAGAGAGAGAGATGATGGAGGCGGAGGGAAGAGAGAGAGAGGGGGTTTTCCAATTATGGAAACCCTAATCTCATAATACTCTATTTATACTAGTTTCCAAATCGGAAACTAACTTCCGGAGTTAATAACTTTTACGTACGACGTCCGATTTCAAACGCGTCACATATCCACGAACTCGTATTGACGAGTTCTACAACTTTCGTGAAGGAAGTTTTCGCAAACGATCGACGGAATAAAAGTCGATATAAACGTTACGGAAATGTAACGTTTTTCAAATTAAACGTTCCGAGAACGTTTCCGTTTCTCGTTTAATAACGTCGCAACCAAACACATTCATTCTAATTAAAATTCGAAATTTTATAGAATTCAAATCAAACTAATATTGTTTGAAATTTAGGGTTATTACATAGGAATCTATGATCGTTGATTGCATTAGTCCCTTCTCTTCAAGACGCCAACTATGAACGAGAGAAAGTTGATGTAAAAATTTCCAATCACTGCTAGCCCAATTTAGATATATGACAATGAGGATCCACCTGAGACTCCTTCGAGAGGAAGGTCTTTCACTACTTGTTAAGCAAGGTTGACAAGACATCTCCATCCTCCCATCACAAACTCCGCAACACTTTCAGTTGAGATTCCTCACTATTTCATCTTAAACTTGCTAGAGGGGTTTAGTCGCAACAGACAAAGATGACGCGCCGTATGACATGTCTGGTTTTACTTCCAACTTCAAAAAACCATATATACACCCTCACTGTCTCCCCTGCTTCTCAGAGCTCACATTCAAACATAGAAATGACAACAAATATGAGCACATACGAAATGACACCGGTTTCACTGCCAGTAGGCTACAAGTTCCATCCCACCGAAGAAGAGCTAGTGAATTACTATCTGAAGAAGAAGGTTCGCGGCGCAAATGAATCCGTAATCGACCAAATCATCCCTTGTATCGACCTCTATGAACACGAGCCGACTGAGCTTCCTGGTAAGTAAAGACTCAACCTTTCTCGATTTCGAACACTACCCTTTTGAGAATATGATACTGTATGAACTGGGTTCGGTTCTGATCACCGTGTTTTCTGGCAGGTTTGTTGAGGAATGGGACAAATGATGATGATAGAGAATGGTTCTTCTTCACAAGAAGGAATTTCAAGTACAACAAAAGCTCTCGATCGAATCGGAGCACGAAGAAGGGGTACTGGAAGATCACAGGCAAGGAGCGTGGGATTAAGGCTCGGCGGTCCAAAGCTGTGATTGGGAAGAAGAGGACTTTGACTTTTTACGAGGGTCGTGGGTCGAAAGCTAAGAGGATCAGCTGGGTTATTCATGAGCACTATCTTCCTCCAGATGAAGTTGTTTTGTGTTCGAAGCAGACCAAGGTGAAGCTTTGTTTCTCGTTCTCAGTTTTCTGTGATTTTGATGTGTTTAGTGGATTGAGGATTTTGATGCGTTTTGTATGTCATATACATTAGTGGAGTTGCAAATGAGTGAAATGACTAACTATGAACTCACTTCAAATTTATGCAGGGCGACTTTGTCATCTGTCGCTTAAAAGATAAATCAGATAAGAAGGATTCTTCAGTTAGTAATGAAGTGGAACCGAGTTTCGTGACTGTGTCTATTTCGGAAAATCAAGCTTCTGATGAAATCAATCAAGAGGTAAGAACCGACATGTTCTTTGTTGTCTTGACTCTTGATACGAAGCATGAAAAGTGTAACGAAAGTGGTGTTGCTTATTGGTTACGATTTTGATTGTTGATTTTATACTTAGGTACAGGAAAATGGGGAATTGTTATTGCATCCAGATGAGTGTTGCTCCTCAGCACTCTGGTCACCGGCACCCCAAGAGCTGGAAGATGTTCTGCAAACCAATGGCACTAATGATGATTGTAATGAGTTGCAATCACCAGTTGGAGATAGTGCGTCTTGTCTACCGGACAGGAATGAAGTTTCAACCTGTGATGAGGATGAGGCTTCGTATGATCTGTGTCTACAGGTGAGAATGAACATGCTTCAGTTGTCATGAATTTCGGTTATAATTCTATAAGTCCAAAGAATAATAGCAAAGTTTAAGTCACAAGGTATGAATGTAAACAGATTTTCTTATTCTCATGTTACAAGAATATCTTGCTAACACTAATAAAAAATCAGCCTGTTAACTAGATTAGGTAAAACATGAAGTTGTATATGATATGCGAACACCTCAATTATACCAACTATATGCACATGCAAGTATGAACTAATGGTTTTGTTTTTTTGTGAATCAGCTACGTGATCCCCCAGAAAAAAATCTGGATTCACTCTTTGGTCGACCTCAGGCCCGGGATTACTGCCCCTCCAAACTGCACTCACCAATATACGCAAAGCTGGGAGATATTCAACATCCACTTCAGTCTGAGAATTACCAGCCCTTAGTAACATTGCAGCCACCAATGTACATAGAGCAGGGAAATACTCCAGATGCCAGTCTCTACTATGATGAATGCAATAATTGGCAATCTGCATTTAAGAATAATATTTCAACCAATGAGTTTGACATGCGAGTTCAACAGATTACATATACTTTTGAAAATCAAGCTACAGATTATAGGATTCTAAAGGTGAGAATGATGTGCTAGATGAGTTTTATCTCAATTAAGTATGTTCAAGCACCAAACTCAATGCTTGTTTATTTATGATTCTTATTGCAGGTACCTCAACCTCAAACCGAAGTTAATCTGGAATCAGCAGCTTGTCGACTCCAGCCACAAGATTGCACATTGCAGCCACCAATATACACAAATTTTGGAGAAGCTCTACATAACATTGAATGCAATGAGTTGCAATATTCGTCTTGGGAGAATGACTGTTCTCTCACAAAATTCATGAATACAAATTTCCAGGATTGTTACTCATATGATCAAGCAGCACAGACTCATAACCTGCAAAGTCACTGGGAAGGGTCCACCATCGGGATAGTGGAGTAAGCAATGTTACAAACACTGAAGTAGCCCATGGATGGGTACAAGATTTGTCTGCAGTAGCTATTGGAACTACCCTCCATTGTAGCTAATGAATTACAAGAGTTCTGATATCATCCTGCAACAAGATAATCCAATTTTCCAAGTAACACGAAGTTTTTGTGGTATTTATAGTTAGCTCTTCCCACTCACATTATTATGTAGAATGATCTGGAAATCATTCTTGGTTGTGAAGAGAAATGTCACTAACCAATAGCTAGTTGGGTTATTGGTTAAGTAGTAGTTACAGGCCTATAAACTTATAGTTAATGAAATGTAGTAGTTAGTTGATTGATGGAGTAGTAGTTACTCATGTCTATGATTGTTATAGCTTCAATCCTTTCAAGTAGCGAACATGTTTAATGAGATTTTATATACTTTTATCTCCAACTGTTTGTTGATGGCTCAAATGGCAAAGACATACGAATCACTGAAAGACTAAATTTAGAGATTTAGATGCGTTGCTAATGCTGAACAGATAAGCTGAAGGAAGGAATAACATATAAATTTCATTTGTTCAGAACTGTTGCCTTTGAGAACAAAGAGATTTGATCATAGCATCACTTGCTTAACTCCTTTAATCTATGGCTAGTGTAGGAGAATCAAAAAGAAAGTGAACCTTATGGCTACTGATCTGTGACTTTTCTTCATCAAATGCCTGCAGATGTTTATTGAGTGCATAATTAGATATCCAAATTCCTCCTACTCGGAATGATATTAACCATAAGCAATTATGATAATCGCAACGAAATACAATAATGCAGCCATAGAAACCATTTTTTTCCTATAAAGAACAAGATCACGTTCGCATAACATGAGAGCATGACACAGAACAAGGTTGTCACCAATTGTCAAATTGTGTTCAATAACGTACGTACTAAAAACCCTCTAAACTCATGATAATAATGGAGCATTGTCAGTATGTTATTTTTTATTTGTGAGAAAAGAAAATATGTGAAGTATTAAAAGAGAATCCCAGACCAGTGTGTAGATTGAATCTTTTTATTTTGAATTTCACATTACATTCTTTAGGAAATTTATACGACAAGTCAACAATATTCACATTGAAAAAATATATAGAAAATGATATTGTACTACCAGACAAAAGATCTAAACACAAAAAAAATCACCATACATACTTTCCTAAAATATATATGACGTATCAACAAAATGTAGATTCTTGCCAATGTTCCTGAATGTTCCCGGAGTGTACTATTTTCCCAGTCCCAAATGGATGAACAAAGAAAAAAAAGAAAGCGATGGCCTCCAATGGCTCAAATCCTGAACTTCCAAGAGCGGGTTAGGATAAAACCAGAGATTCCCTCTGAAAGAAAATCTCCCCAGTGGCGGGACCCACCAATGATGCAAGCCTTTCCCATTCAACTCGGCTGAACTTGCTTCGGAAGCTTAGTGACTTTGACCATATATACCCACCTCACTCTTTCCTGTGCACTTCCAACACTTCCCAGAGCTATAGAGCACACAGTGATCAAGATCAGCTCTATTCAGAGAGAGAGAGATGAACTGCGGCGGCTTCAGACTTCCTATAGGTTTCCGGTTCCAGCCCTCCGACGAGCAGCTGCTGAGTCACTACTTGGAGAACAAGAATCAGGGCAAGGACTCCCAGATCACGGCCATCATCCCTGAGATCGATGTCTGCAAGCACGAGCCTCACGACATACCTGGTACGCCGAGCCGGCGATCATCTATCTATGCCCTAGCTCGTTTCTTCTATATGTTATGCTTGCGGATTTACCAAACCATGCATCAAGTATGTATATTAGCTTTGATTCAGAGACATTCACAGGATGTGTATATATGTACGTGCATGTGTTTTTGCCTATATATCATCTGGTAAAGGTCGAGACTTGAGTTGGGTTGCGATTTTACAGCACTGGTGTTCACAAGGGCGGAGTTTCTGGAAAAGGAGTGGTTCACAATGGCGGACTCTCCGGTCATGGAGTGGTACTTCTTCAGTCCAAGAGATTTTAAGCACAGCAAGAGCAAGAGCAAGAGACAGAGCACTCTGATCAACAGGACTACAGGGGAAGGCTCCTGGAAGAAGCAAGGCAATGACTACAGAATCACTGGGGCCGATTCTAATAAGCAGATCGGGGGGAAGAGGATCTTGACCTTCTACCATTCGAAAAAGGGCAAGACTGACTGGGTTAAACATGAGTATTATCTCACTGATGCCGAATCTGGTCAGCAGATTGGGGACTTTGTTCTCTATCGCTTGCAGAACAACCAATTGAAGAACAACCGCTCGAAGAAGAAATCTAGCAAGCTTGATCATGATCAGCAAAAAACTCCGGGAGGTAAGCCTAGTAGTGGTACCTGCAGTATGGCCCCCGGCGTTGAAGATCAAGCATCCAAAGAACTGGAAAATGTTCTTCCAATTCCCCCTGGCGATGATGATGAAGCTGAACGTGATGGCGGTAGCTGCAGTATGGCCATTAATGTTAAAAATCAAGCGTCCAAACGGCTGGAAGATATTCTTCCCATTTCTAATGGCATTCATGATGACACTGAGGATGGTGGTAACAGCTGCCACATCGCCTCTGGTTTCAAATATAGAGCTGCGGAATATGGTGAGCTTACAGAAGCAGAAGAATACCAGGCATTCGGGGTGCTGACAGATGCTATTTGTGAATCTGATGGCAATGAGAAAGAACTTAAAGGCTTGCAAACTGATAAGAATGACCTTTTGGCCTGTCTTGAAGGTCAATCTGATAGCTATAATTCACCTGTTTCTGAGATGGTTGAAGGGGTGAGAACAAGCATGCTTTTGTTGATTCTCCAATGAAATTTTTTTTTTTTAATTTGAAAGCATAAGATGTATATTGAAAATGTCACCTAACACTATCTTGTGTTTCTTGATCTAACAGCTACTTCATGAGCCAGGAAACCTGGCCTTACTCGATCGGCCTTTGTCACCTCAACTGCAGTCACCAATATACGAAGAATGTCGTAAGAGGAAATCTCCATTTGGGGATAGTAACCCTTCTCTTACGAAGAAGAATCATATTGATGAAATAGGCTCTGAACATGAAGGTTCAGATGGGATTTCAGAGGTTAGAAAAGGAAGCATATACTCTTTAACCCTATCTAATTTGAATTTTTTAATATGCAACAGCACAAGAAGTGTACACAAACTTAACTATTTCTTTCTACATTTGTTAATTCAGGGATATTCTCAAGGAGAGCATCTGGGGTCTGTACCATTTCAGTCACAGAACCGATTATCAATAAACAGAGAACCGAGAGATTTTCCCCATGACAATAATTATATTGAATGGGATGATTTGGAACCTTTATTTGAAGGTTTTGACTCTTCTCTCGCAAAGTTCTCAGATACAATTATTGATGGAGGTATCAGTGACAGAAACATCGAAGTCGCCTATGCAACGACAAACGATTGTTTTGCATTAGCCATTGGACCTACACTCCAATGTAGCTAATCTAACTTTGTTTCTAGGAGAATACTCACATTATGACAGATGATGATATTCTCCTTCAAATGGTTCAAAGATCTCCAAGTATATGAAATGCTCAGCTGTGTTGATTGACATACAATCACAGCTTTTCTGCATTTCTTGCAATGGAGGCTTTGGAAACTTCTTAGTCGTTTTGGCTATAGATACAACTCAGGACAGCTGAACTGTACCTGTTCTTTTTTTTTTCTTTTTTCTTTTCCGGAGGGGATCAGGTGTTGCTGTGTTGCAGCATCTGGTTTGGCATTAAGTCCCTTTTTGAATGCAGTAAGTCCAGGCATATACAATAAGTCCAGGTCTGTTCTCATAAGCAGTTCCTCAGAACTGCTGGACATCTTGGGCTTTGTCCTTGAATGAAGTGATTCATTTTCCGAAAAAAAACTGTTCCTGAAAAAAAAAAAAAACTGTTCCTCCGAGGTGGAGCTTCCTCTGTAAACATTACAGTTTACTACCGATATCCATTCCTCGTATCGTCTTGTCACAATAAGTACTAACATTCCTTCCTCTGATCAAACATCGTATCCACGGTTGTACCAGTAATTTTTTCCTCATATCCATCCATAGTTTTCAGTTGTCCTAGATTAAAGGACAATTAAGTATCCTTATCCATTATTGGATACTCCAGAATCACCAGCAGTTATTCCTCAAGCAGTCTGCAATTAGAATTAGTATGTCCCTAAGATCAAAGGACATATGCAAACATCAATATCATCTAATATTGACGAAAGCACATAATTTGAAAATGGGAGGTGCTCCTAGAAGAATCCGACTGCAGATCAGCATCACAAAGCCGAGGTGAGATAATCAATTTGATAACACTAAAGAATCTTTCTCTCGTATTAAATAAAATTTTATGCAAAATCATTGAGGCTAATTGCTGCATTCTTTGACTAAATCTGGTTTCTGTGTACAGATCAATGAAGATGCAGAGGCATTATGTTGCTATTTTATCTTGCAAAAGAGCTGCGAGTTCTGGGAGCAGACTACAGTTTTAAAGCTGGCAGCAATTTAAAAGATTCTATCAATTTTTAGGAAGCATCTCCTTTCAATCCGTAGAACGGACTGAATTCACAGTTCTGGTCTGATAGGCCACTATTGAAGACACAACTATTGTATAGTCGCTAATCAGGAAGCGGCATTACATAGAACCTGCAGCAAGGGCTCCAGGAAGCATCTCCGTTCAGTTCTTAGAACGGACCAGATAGTTCTGGCCTGAGAGGCCACTATGGAAGACACTACTATTGTACAGTCGCGAATCTGGAAGTGGCATTCCGGGAGCGGCCTTACATAGAACCTGCAGCGAAGGCTGCTGAAGTCTCAAAAAAGTGATAATCAGTCAGCAGAGTCTGGTTATTGAAAAAGGAAATTTTGGCCTCCATACTTTGATGGAGTAGCCCAAGAGGCCACTATGAGCAACGCAACTGTTGCATAGTCGCCAATCTGGAATCCAGATTACATGGAAATTTTAGTTTGGCTGCTGAAAAGACGTCGTTATTAATCAGAAGATTTCTGCATGGTTAATAATAAAGTAAGCTTGTGCTCCCTCTTCAATGGAGTAGTGGTTACAATCATTTCCAAAATGTAGGAATGGAATTGAAGGCAACAGAGAGGCCTTCAAACCAGAAACTGTATTCTTGTGCTATCGCTCTTGTTTGTATTACTCTAATGTTATTGTACATTTTGTTCATTATGAAGCTGTAATGTTCAATGGAATTTTTTGTATACGGCCCCTCTTTGTATTGTTCGAATAAACATATACATGCTTTGAATTGCTCAATTTCTAACAGAAATTAGTCATTTCATTCAGTCAGCAATGAGCATGTGATATCTTTCCATAAGTTTTCCTTCCCACAAAACTAAACTATCGTCTTCTGGAGGATAGATCCTTTGGGCATTTAGATATGTCATGTCAGAGATACTAAAGGATTCAGCCATATAGGTGGTTGAAACTAGGATGCATCTTGCTCATTGCTTAGGTGTAACCTTCTATATGCAGCACAAGGTAATGATTAAGAGCATTGGATTATGTTGAAAGCTATACAGTGTTCAAATGCAGAAGAACTTAATGGATTGATTCAACTGTACAATCCCAGTTCATATCAATGACCAAAACCATTATGATGTCAATTGCTAAAAGATGCATGAATATGAATATGCAAGGAGAACTGAAAACCATCAGAAATTTATCTCATTTATGACAAACAATTTACATGTTTACTACATATATACTCGTATTAATTATCCATCACTGCCTTTACCTTTGCGGGAACTAACAAAAACTATTTTCAAAAGTGACACCCTTCTTGAAGTAGAGATTTCAGACGCAACATAATAGAAGATCTCTCCTATAAGAAACAATATGTGAAAAACAGATCTCAAAGTTTCCAAGTCCAGCACCTTTGTGTTACTAAAACCTTTACAACATGAGCACTTAAGCAGGCTGCTATACATCTACTCATAGCTGACCGAGTTATCACTGTTTCACCCAAAGAAGAAAAAGCACGATGTTCATCATCCAAAGTAATAAAATTGACAAGGAGAAAATGAGAAATGCTAAGATAACATAATATACCTAATGCACACTTCAACATCAAATCAAGGAAAACTATCTATTTACAACATGAACTATATATTTTACAACAATAAAGTACTTGGATATATTAAATAGCGATGTAGATATTGGAATAGGAAACTGTAAATCAATGTCCAAGACTGTAAATACTTTATCATCTGACCTTTGAGTGCCACAGTGTTGGAGGATAATACAAATAAATCAATTATCATAATCACAGAAGGACATTCCCAGACCTGTTGAAGGGGTGCTTGAATTAGATTACATATAATTTTTACATGAGTAGTGTAAAAACCATTAGAAAAAGAAACTATCAGATTTGCAAACAATTACCATCATTGCAATTAGAAACATCTTGAAGTAACTTGAAATAAGTATAGCCAGCAGAAGGTCTTTGTACCTATGTCAAAAATATACAGAATCATATAACGTGTACATTATAACAGATATGATATTTGCTGACAAATACGAAACATAGCTTTATATTCACTTAAGCCATGACGGGTAACAAAAAACCATTGTCCTTGTATGCTGTGTATTACTTTTCTTCCATTCCCTTAACTTCAAACTATACTGCTTTAAGCTTTCTGACTAAATTCTCACTATTTCTTAGTTTCACCATATTCTAGGCCTCTAGGGTATCCACTATGACTTTCACTGGTCACAGATCAAAGATTTTAGAAGCAAGTATCCAATCAAACATTTTATCGAAATATTAAGATATTCATTCATGCTTTCTCAACTAATTTTCAAATTTATAGTTAATAAAAAGGATGCATAGATATCTTGACTCGTATGATTGGGAAATTTTACCCAAGTGATCTACGGAATGTACTGAAAAGAGCCCTTGCAGCAAGCAGTAAGGCAGAAAAAAACATGAAATTCCCAAAGACAACATCCATCAGCATCTGAAACGAAAACATATCTAACCCATCACAATACACACCAAATTATAAATCTCAAACACATGAAATCCAACAAAATTCCACCTACATTCTGAAACCTCCAAAGCAATGAAGCAAAGCTCATAGAAAAACCCCATTCTTCCTTGGTCCTTTCCAGAAAGAGACTCCTGTCTTTAGTTAGCTAAGGCACTCAATGCATATATTTCGACACACAATCATTAACGAAATGAAACAGAATTTCCCAAAATCAAAAACTCAACAGGATACAAGCATCCAAAAGAAGAAACCCCAGAGCTGACTTCCACAACAAACCCTGCAAATAGTATCAACAAATCACCATTACACAAAAACCCAGTAACCAAAAGCTGCAGTAGAAAACTACACACGAGTCCAAGCAACTTCAGTACCTGAAAGGCTGGAGCTTGAGGGTCAATCACATTATATAGCAAGTGGGTATACGCTTTCTTCTTGTGCAGAATCAAATCAATCAGAATTATCTAACAAAAACAAACAAAAAATTAAAAAAGTTTCAATCTTTATTGAAACTGTGAAAATAAAAAACGAAGAACAAACCAAAGATGGAAAATTTACTATGGGCTCGCACTCTATGTACTCGTCCGCAACTGCCTTGCAATTACCCTGATCACGCAAATTGAAACAACCCTCTATTAACCTCCGGTGAAATCAAAATGGGGTCTTTGAGATTTGGTAAGAAATTGAAACAAAGAAAGAGAGATTACGCATTTCATGAGTCGGATATTTCCAGGTGAGTATTGAACGAAGAGCCTCATCATTCTCGCCCCACATTCCACACATCGATACTCCATCTGCTTCAATTCTTCACCTCTCTGTTTTTCTCAGTCTCTGTTTCAATGGCGCCCGTGTTCTTTATTCTCTAATTCTGCTACCCAATTTGGGCTTTTTCCCTCTTGAAATGTTCGGGTTAAACCCAAATCTATAGATCCATCGGTATTCACTCAAAAACGATGTCGTATTACAGTTGCACTCTCTTCTAGCTAGGTTGTAGCAAATTTGAAGTCGAAAAAATGAGTAGAGAAAACGAAACAACACAACCCTTCTTGGGATTGATAGGTTGGCTATAGATAGCTAGCTAGACCACCCTAATGTGGTCCGTGCATGCAATTGGTTTTATTGTTGCTTGGTTTTAAACTTTTAATGGAGTTGTGCACAAGCACCTAGCTTGAGATTGATAGTTGAAGACTGGATTTGGCAAATACTAGTGGCATATCAACGTGTACAGTGATTCGTAAATAAATAATCGGTGGTTGATAAATGAGCATAGAAGGTTGTGCAAGAGCGTTATCTACCGTGAATATGCAATATTTAGTGGTTGAGAAATGAACACAAAAGACTGTACACGTTCGCAGCATGTATGTCGTGTATGTTTAAAGACGTTTGTCTGCTCTTTTGTCTTATATCTTTACCATGTGATATGTTCTATCATCATCATCAATGGGGACTCCTAAGCCTAGCAACCTATGTATACTTGCTCCACAGGCTATAGAATGGGCACTTCCCAGATCTACTTTCAAATTCATCAATATGTCGATCTCAAGCTTTTTCCTAATGTGTATGTTATGTGCATCATTGAACCAACCATTTAAGGTACTCGATCACTGGTTGAGACAAATTGACATATTTTCTATTTTTACACCCAGAAAACCAATCTAGGGTTTTTTATTTAATCCAGAAATTAGGTTTTTCAATTTCCTCGAGCCAGTGAAGATATCTTAGTTATGCTATTATATAGTATGGCCGGTATGATTATATGTTCGTTTGAATTATGAATCATGAATTCATGATCGAGTAAGGTCTGAAGCGCAGGTCAAACAATTGAAGTCCAATAATCGAAAAGATATATTATCATTTCTCTAAAATGTTATAACTACGCGCACGTACAATCATCAAGTGTACCTAAATAATAACCAGGAATGCATGATATTGCGCTTCAAATAAAAAGTACTGTATTAGCGGCGGGGGCATCTGTCTGTAATGTTTCCATCAGTTAATTACACTTAATATATACCCTAATCGATCTTACAGCAGCATTAGTTATATTTGTTTGGAACCTTATATCACAACATGGAAAGGGAATTAACTAAAGATTATATGATTTTATGATATTCAGTTAGCCAAATCTTATATATAGTACTGTCTGATTAAAAGCTTTCATGGTGTATATGCATATATATAACTACTGCAACACTAGCTTGCAAGAGTACTGCGACTAATTATTAAATAATATCGACTCGGGGTAAGAGGGATAACATGAAGCAATTAGTAGAAGAAAATGTAGTACTCAATTATCGTATCTTAATAAGCAATCATGTGTGTGTGTGTGTGTGTGTGTGTGTGTGTGTGTGTGTGTGTGTGATAGTACTTCATATTAGATTTCTTTCATCATCCACGAGATCACACAATTAACTAAAATCAATACGCTACGTACTCTATATCCTCTAAAATCTCTCCCGTATGTAGACTGTTATAAGATAAGAAAACCTAACATATATATCGATCTACCATATATATGTTAAAATAAGTTAGATAAGAAAACGAATTGTGAGGTTGATGATTGATATATAAGTACAAATTATGAAATAAGAGATGCATATCAATGTAGATGTACAAATTTGACACAGCGTTTCGAAGAATAAATGTGTATCAGAATTTCAGAAGCTCGCTAAATATAGCATCAAACTTCTTGCATTTCAATTGTGTAGCAGAACACGCGTAAGTATGGTTGGTATGAACTATGAAGCAAACAATTAAGCAATTACTCCACTCAAAAGTAATTAAGACAAAACCAAAACTGATTAAGATGACTACATTTGAACAATTTAACCAAGATCTAAAGTAGCTAGCTAGGGTAATATACTTGCTAAATGATGATGCATGATGCTAGAGATTTTGAAAATATGTGGGAGAGCTATTCATGCGATACCTCTTTACAATATCACTGAGGTTTCTGCTGTGCCTTACCAGCTGTAAAGGATGCCTGATTTAAAAGCTGCAGCAGCAAGCAACTAATTAAGTAAACACCTAATTTAATTAATTGCACATTTCAGAATGGTAAAGATAATTAAGCACACAACTGGCCGGTAAACAACGAGACATATATACAATCCCTATATATGGCACAAAAATTAATCAAATGTTTGATGCATTAGTTTATTGAATAGATACTTCCATGTCTAATTGAGCATGCGCACAAGAAGGAAAGGTCTAACTCATTCGCAAAAGACAAAAAAAGGTCTAACTTCTAAGTACTAATGCCCTTAATCAGAATAATATTGATTGCTACGATCCATACCATTGACATACGTACATTGTTTATTGCAATTGCTTGGTCGATCTATAACCCGAAAATCAGTACTGTCACGTTTCTGTCTTAGATTTAGATGTGAAGTAATCAAATGATATGATCGATGTATCCAAAATGCATTATATTCGATCACGTACGTACTACTACGGTACTACCTGCTAGTATCACCCGTAATATATATTGTTGTAAAGAAATTAACATGCTAATTCATATATCACTTTGTTTATATATAATATTGTTCCTAATGATCGAAAAGACAATTATAAGCGACAAGGAAATAGCAGATTTTCCTTTCTCTGAATTAAGCTTCATCAAATGCAGGTTAGGGATCCAAATAAAACGACAAGGAAGTAGATTTTCCCTTTTCAGAAAGCAGATGATCAGCTGCACCGGGCAGTGGGGCACCATAATTGGGCAGCCTTAACTCCAGAGGTTGAGAAAGAGAAGAAGATGGAAGGTGATGATGTTGATGTGGTGAGAGCGAAGCTACCGTGGAAGACAATATCTGACATTGTTCTGGTTCATCTTCTTGCATTGGACTGCACTCCATGTTCACACCAAACAGCCTGAGCCGTTTGTTAGTAGTAGGACTCGTAGTTTTACCATGGTGATGGGGATGATGTTGGATCAGAGGCACTGAATCAATCACCACGGCGGGGCTAATTCCGCTGTAGTGGTAGTACTGTTGTTGCTTCTGCTGCTGTAATTGGTAGGGGTTCATCTGATGATACTGATACTCGTGATGATATGGATGGTGAATGTTGTAATGAAAGTGCTCCTGATGCCGCAGAGGCATTGACATTGATGGAGTCCGCTGCAGCGAGTAAAACCGCGCTCCTCCTCCCCAGATAGATGCTTGATTAGGTGGTAGAGGAGGCGGAGGGCGGCGTCTCCAGTCAATGTACAAGACATTCGAGTCCCTTACACTCCTCTCAAACGACACAATGTCACCGGCATCAAGCTTCTTGTCTTTGACAAACCGGCTCCATCCTTTGGTCATCACATAGCTTTGGCTACTGTTCCAGTAAGAGTACCTGAACCGCCAAGGCTTCCCAGTCCGGTCCTGGAAGTTAAGTAACAGGCCCTTCTCATTGGTGGACGAATTGAGCGGGAAGTACTTCTCAGCATGTTGTTTTGGGATCACTAAACGGTTTAGCTTGCCCACATCACTTGGCGTAACAACTTTATCAAACATGTGCTCTCGCTCACTGTTTGGAGGCCAATCGTTGTTGTTGTTGGTGGTGTTGCTGTTGTTGTCATCGTCTTTCGCATTTCTTAGTGACAAGTCCATGAAGTTTATGGCTTCAGCGGTTTGGGAGGATGATGATGATGACCGATAATTGTAAGGAGATAAGTACTCACTGTTACTTGTGCGGTTCTTGTCTTCTTCTTGCTCTTCTTCCTCTTCTTCTTTATCATCAGAATACACTTTTTGATCTCCTTGTGCAAAGTAATCCATAGCTCACCTCTAATTTCAGTCAAACTGTATATCAATTCCTGGATCTGGAGCAATATGATTCAAACCCTACCGGCTCAGTATAGTATATATGCTAATTAATTAATCTGTAATAAACTTTTGAACAAATTAAGATCATATATAAATTTCGTAACAGTATTGCCTTACCTGGAGCAACTACCCAGTTAATTGCTTAGTTAGATCTATGAGAGAGCCAACTATACGGGAGCCTCTATCTAGCTCTCAGTCCCACTGTGAAAGGGCCGGTGGCTCTTCTTTCACTCAAACCCTAAACATCACAAGGAAGCTGGAGCAAGCCAAACCAGAAACGAGGAAAGAGATCGATCATCATGCAAGGACTAGAGGGCGCGCGCTGATCGATGATGCTGCTTCATTAATTTTGCTGATCAATATAGTTGCTGATTGATTACCACCATTGAAGAAGATGAGCTAGATGTTCTTCAGAAGTGAGAAGAAAGCAGATTCTCTTGAGAAGAAAGAAAGGAGCAAGGGTGCTGAGGGAGAGGAAGAAACTGTTATACATAACTAGCTAGGGACCCATGATATGAAGGATCCGAAACCCCATGTCATGTGAGCTTTGTCCTTTTCTTTCTTCAATAATTTTTGGCTAATTACCTCTCTCTCTCTGTGCTGAGGAAGAGCTGCTGGAACACCAGAAGAGAGATAGGGCTGCTGGGATTTTAGTTACTGTGGGATATGGATGAATCCATCTGCACAATAAAGATAACAAATGTTAGTGTTATTGTAAGTTCTTTCGATTATTATAGGCCACTTGTGGTGGAAAGAGGGCACGTTAGCTCTAGCTAGAGGGTTAGGTTTGGGTTTTTTTTTTCCTTCTTCTTGTTTTTTTTTTTTTTTGACTTTTGGTGTTGTCATTGATATATAGTGTACTATAGCTGCAATAGCTGGTCCTGCAAAGCCAGCAAGTCTCCAGGGCCAGGCGATCGAGCTTTAGCTTAATTAGCGATAAATGATATGATGAGTGATGATGATCAGTGATCGTCTAGCTGCAGGCACAAAGACTGGTTCAGTGATCCTCCAAAGTTCTGACCGATCGCCGGCCGCGGTCCGCCTCCGATAGAGATGGTTCCCTAACCACGCGCACACATAAGTAATAGCTATAGGCTTAATGACTTGTTTACATCTCTCGCAAACTCCCATGTATTTGCTTAAAGTATGATTGGGTGAAAGAGATGTGATCATAATCAAGGAATTAATCAACCGGAAAATGTGGTACAATTCAAGTTACTTTATTCTGCTGATTTTATTAATTAGTTGATATTTCACAAGTACTTTACGGATTTTGCCGATGGAAATATAAATAATTAGTCTATATTTGTCCATTTCACAACCCTAAATATTCAAATAACAAAAACCCTAAAAATACGTTTTCCAAGTTAATCTTCTTTTTTTAATAAGCGGAGACGTCACATCTATTAATGTATAAAGAATATTACACTATCAGCATGACTCATCGGGAGATTTCCAGCTACGTCAATAATGAGACATAAAATGCAAACTTAAGTAAAAAATCTAACTTCATTTAAAGCAATACGACCTTAGGAATAAAATCTAAATTACAAGAACAAGAATTAAAACCAAATGACGTTGTCAATATAGACCCTAAAGCTACGTTAAAACCCTATCTCAACTTATTCCAAGAAAACTAAACATGACTAAGGGTAACCCCAAGCATCTGCAAGACCGAGAAGTCCCCTCCCACATCACCCAAAACACGTGCAGACATCTCACAAGTCACCAGTGCCGACCTTTGAGACACCGCCACCTTACCTCCTCCATTTTTCTTGGAGCTCTTCTACTTCTTAACCTTCCTTGCATCCAAGGCTACATTAAGGTTATTCAAGCATGGAGGGTTATTCTTCCTACCTGGAGGACGACCACGCTTTGGCTTGGCCAAGGGAGACACAACGAACTTCCCATTCTTAGTTTTCATAGCAAGGTCACCTTCAAACTCACACTCAGAGTCTATAGCCAGCTTATTAGTCTTCCTACGCTTACTATACATGATCAAAGAGGCATCATCAGTTGTACGATTCACTCCCAACACCAGAGCAATCTCTCTCACTGAATCCATCGGAACCACACTACCCCCACCTGAGACTCATGTTGAACCACTTAAGTACGAAACTTTTCAAAGTAATTTTGATGATTACTATAATTTTGATGGTAATTTTAATGATGATGATTAGTATAATTAATTTTAGTTTTGATAATTAGTAAAATTTATTTTAATTTTTTATTGATAATTAATTAATTTTAATTTTGATGATTAGTAAACTTAAAAATTTAATTTTAATTTTTATTGATTAATGCAAATAAATTTTAATCTTGTTGATTAATACGATTAATTTTAATTTTGATGATTAAAACTATGAATGGTATCTACTTGTGAATGGTTAAAGAAAATAGTCTAATATGAACATATATATAACAACACACTTGATTTATTTATCGTTTTATTCGACATAAGAGGTAGATGAATTCACAATGTGATTACTTTTTTTTTTGTTAAATATATACTATCATGTCAAATATAGTTGAATGATATATCCTCTAAAATTTGAAAGTGAGAGGCTATAATAATTTCAATATATATAATTAAAATGCCATAACTAATTTCATAATTATAGAAACAACTTATTTACTTGAAATACGAATCTAATACAAAATTATAATATTTATACATATAATAACATATTCAAATATTAAAATATGATTTGGCTAAAAATTTAGCCTTAACGGGTTGAAGACGATTGATGTCACATCAATAAATAATTCAATCTTTTAGAGCTAAAATTTTAACCCTGAGATTTTTTTAGTATTTTGAGTTGGAGATGATCTGACATGTGCATTGACCATTAGTGCTTATTAACTCGAGGAGAACCAAATTAAAGTTACTTCATGGCAAGCAGTTTGAAAGAGCAATTTGAGTAATGGGCTATATTTGACCGATATATTGTGTAGATTATGTATATGTACATCAGTTTCTATTCAACATGTCATCGGAACCCCCATGTCATCACTCTTTTATGATTTATGTTCATAATATGGATCGTTCAAGTTGATATCGTAATGTAGGGTTAACTTCGTACTTCATAGCTAGCTATATATGTATCAGAACTACATCTTTTGTTGTTGAATAAGCTGAGTTAAATTTTGGATCAAAATTAACTACTAATTTATCTTGAATAAGGTTAGAAAGTTGACATACTAATATATGGGACTTCTTAATTTCTTATCATTTTACATTAGTTTTACAACTTTCTTATGGTTTCGATTAGATTGAGATCGACAATGCCTAAAATGTCAAATGATTCATATAAATTTTCCTATGATTTTCAATTAAGTTACGTTGTTATATTATATATACAGACATGGATATTGGTTCCAATTATACATTGGGAACTATTTGTGTATACACATTTGACCTCCACATTGATTTTTGTGGTCCATTTTTCATCCTCCACATTACGGCTTGGACAAAACTTTGCAGGTACCACACATATGTTATCTTTGTTGATGCTAAAATTTTGAAAGATAATCAAAGTAAATAAAATCATCTTTGTTTAAAAAGTCAAAATTTCTACTTCATTTGCCAAATTCACAGTCATATTTGTCATCCCCACTTCTCAGAACATTGATTTGAATTTTGATCTTCCTACTTATAAACTTTAAGATTTATAAGAGTAACAGACACATCTTTATGTACTTTAAATTAGTTAGCTCATACTAAGTTGAAATACTTAAGATCGGTCATCAGAGAAAATTACAAAATAATTTGTAGAAACTTTTCATTCTCGGCCGTTTACGGTACCTTTTTGATGTATATCATATACTCAAATTTACAACTAATTATTTTTCAGCCAAGATTACAACTTACTTGAACTTAGTTTATGATATTGACAACAAAGTTATATATATATATATATATATATATATATATATATAACTATAAAACCAATTTACAACATCAATAACATGTATTCATAAACTTGTAAAAATGTCATAAATGAAGTAATTACAATTACTATAATTAAAACTAACATAATCATGCAATTACGTACTCTATTTACCACCACGACAACAAAAATTATTGCACAAGAGTGAGTGTATCATTATGTACATTTATGATAGTATACTTTCAAAAAGAATTTTCTTCTATAGAAATCCAAGATACTTTCAATGATCGGAGAAGGTTAAATAATACTTATCAATAAATTCCGCATAAATATATTAACCTAAAAACTTTCTAGAGTAAATCTCTCTCTCTCTCTCTCTCTCTCTCTCTCTCTCTCTCTCTCTCTCTCTCTCTCTCTCTCGTGCTCTCTTGCGCAAAACCCTACAACTGTCTCCTAACAGCGGCGGATCGAAAAATCGACTGTCTCTTGACAACATACTTTGGATCGGGACTGGAGGCGACACATTTTCCTCTTCTATCTTCTCTATTGGCTGGAATGGGTGCGGTGGTGTCTCATTTTGCAATTCCACACTACTGTTTTTGGTTGTATGCTTGCTCGTGGTGGTGCTTAGGGGTCGTACAAGTTCAATCTCAGGATCGGCGTTCTCTGGGTGTTAAGAGGATTGGCTGGATTGGTTTTTCCGATCAAGATGGGGGTTTTTGGTCCATGGTTGGATTGGCATTTGGTGGTGGAGGGGGTTTCTTCACATAGGTTTTGGGTTTAGTGATGTCATTTCTCTTGGGTCGCTGGCTTTGGCTGACATCTCTAGGGTGCTGACTCTCGACAGTGATATCTTTTCCGGGGTTCTAGCTTGCTATGTTGGATCTGGCTTGGGTATGAGGGATTCCTTACTTTGCCAATTTTTTGATCGGAGTTGTTATGTTGGATCTTGTCTTGTTGCCTTTTCGGTGGAGGTTTTAGGACTGTGGTGTTGATTGGAGTTCTTCAACTTAGATTTGGTGGTGGGAATTCCTCTGGCAACGATGGTGGCGGCAAGACTGGCGGCCATTTATTGGATAAGATCAGTCTTTTCACTAGGGTTAGACTGGTTTGGGCCTATTGGCCTAGGTTTGGATTACTTATTTTTGGGCCTTATATGGGGCCTCAGTGTTGGATGTTGAGTAAAGATGTTGTGAGCCATTTTGGGTTACAGGTGCGTGCAAATGGAGTGTGGTTTCAGATGGCATTGCAAGTTGCAAAGTAATCTGCATAATTTGAATCGCGTCGCATTCTTATAATTGTGTGGTTGTGAAACATTTATCATGTCTTCTACATCATTTGTATTATGTTAATTTTGTATTTCATGACCATAAAAATGTGGGTGAATCTTGGGTTTGTTAGCTAGTTTTACCTAGAAATAACTAGTTGTTGGCTAGTTTTCCTAGGGATAGCCAGCATAAGAGATAACTTTTATTGTCAATCCTCAGGCGGGTTATATTGGTGTTACTTGCTAAAATACAATTTAGTTGAACCTTCAATTAAAAAAAATTACTTATCATTGAATTGTTAATTAGCTGGATACACCTTTCCAAAAAAAAAAAAACTGGATACAAACAGGTGATAGGTGTGTTTTCACAAGATTTTCCGAGGAACTGTTGCAAGAAACCATCAAAGTGTGGGATATGGATCGATCGATCAATAGTCATGACTTGGCTAGTGGTGCCATGCAGCCCTGTCCTCCCTGCCAACACTTCCCTCTCTTTAAAGCTAAAGCCTATCAGAAAACCTATTCGGGGATTTGGGACCTCTCTCCTTCTCTCCCTCTTCTCTTTTCATCTATTGGATCGATCCTATAAGTACATATATACACCTAGCTCCTGCAACACTTGAGCTCGATCTTAATGTTCATCTTTTAAGATCCAGTACTTTTCTGTTGTAATGATAATCAGAGTGCATCTATATTATTTTCTGCTGTGATGTATACAATACTGGCATGGGGTCTAGATAAGCTAGGGTTTCTAGGACCACATGCATGCAAGTGTTATATATGCGAGGAATTTATATACCTACAAATACTTCGTTCTGGGTGGGTAGCGTTGCTAGTTACAGAGTAGAAATCGAACCAAACCAGACCGATCACCATTCAGTATGAATCCCCCCCCCCCCCCCGACCACCCTCTCTCTCTCTCTCTCTCTCTCTCTCTCTCTCATATGCCAAAATAAACAAAACTCCAGAAGCAATAATCATTCTCCGTTCGTCACCATCATATATCTTAGAGAATATTTATATGATTACATTGTACATTTCGTCCATACTGATCAACTGGTCGATTAATGCTTGTATTTTTTGTATTTTGTGCATAATATAGTTCTAGCAGCTGCGAAGATTTATGCATGTATGTGTTTTTGGAAAATTCTATTATACATATGTGTTTTTATTATGAGTGAATTTAGTTTCCCCAATGATCGGTTTAAACTCTCTTAATATAAAGGTAAAAATGTCAATATGCATTCTAAATTTGACCATAATTGTCAGTTTGTACCCCGAACTTGCATTTTACTCAATTTACCTCATAAATTTGGTAAAAATTGCTGATTTACACCTAATCCGTTAAATTTAATGTTTTCTATACAATATTAAGTCACATGTCATGTATTTGAGTGACAATATTGTCATTATAAATTTATTCATATTTAATAATGAAATAAATTAATAAAATTACTTAAAATGAACACTTGCTACTATGTTTTTTCATTTTTTTCGAAACAAGTTATTGATTTATATATTTATTAATTTACATGATATGATATGTTAAAAGATATTAGAAAAATATAAATAAATACATGGAAAATTAAAAATAAATGTGTACATATAAATATATATATATATACACACAACACACTATATTTAAATGAGTTGGTATGTTGAATATATAATTCGAAGTAGGGTTAATTATGTAGAAAAAAGATGTAAATAAATAATTTGATTAAAAAAATCATCCTTTTAAATAATATTTTTATTTATTTTTAAGAAATATATTAATAAAAAATGAAAACATTACCCCTCATGTGCATGACATGTGACGCAAAATTGGATAAAAATAGTTAAATTTAAAGAATGTGGTGCAAATCGGCAATTTTTATCAAGTTTAGGAGGTAAATTGACTCAAATACAAGTTCGGAGTGCAAACTGACAATTATGGTCAAATTTGGAATGTATTTTGGTAAATTTGCCTAATATAAAACTAGCAAACAAACAAACCAGTGATACAACATTGATAGGGGTCGGAATAAACTTTTTTAGATGCTATGAAAATTAACGATGAAGGGATGAACCAATTAAAACTCCACCAAACTATGTGAAAGTATTACCATTTCTGAAAGATGTGGGGCGGGACATAATGCAGTTATCATGGTTTGGTGAATCATATATAACATACCCAAAAACCGAATCATATTTCTTATTGATCTCCACAAGTCTAAGCAAATATACAACGAATAATTCGCACCTTACAGCCTTTAGGGTGTGGATTCAAATATTGGTTGAAGATGCTAGCTCGAGTACCTAGTAGGGCGAAACCGCCTAAACGTAATCGGCAGACTGAGGATATCACATACTGTGCATATATATACTAAATAGTTGCATGTACGGAGAATTGATATCCTCGCAAAGCGTTGATCATTAATGATTAATCAAGGAGATTTTTCGAGTAAGTAGGCCGGCAAAGTGAAATATATATCAGGAACTAAGACTGTACTACGGTGTGTTCATGTATCTTATGCATCAAATTTGTTTCCATCACTTGCATGACTCAATGTCATGCCAATTTAAGGACACGTTTTATTACTTGAAGACTAATTTTGTAACTACTTGCAGCATTATGTTCGCTCGAGGTTTAGGTATTACATCTCTCGTTTGATGCGACATCCTACGTACATTACTAAATCATACCATCGGCACAAGGATGAGCCTCCCGGCTTGATCATTGGAATTCATAGTTTCAAATCCCAAATTCAAACAAAAAAAAGTTCATGATCGAATTTAGAAGCATCAAATAAATGGATGAGTCCCGTATCCATCTGATGATCGATGATAATGATATCCCAACTCAGAGGCAAGAGTCGAACAAGGAAATGAAGCTAGCTAACTAGCTAAAAATCGAGGATGCTAGCTGTTTTGAATAAACGATACATAATGGGAGACACCATGGGTGGGTATCTGTAGGACCATATGCAATGGGATGGGGAACACAAAAGGACGTTGATCAAAACCAAAGACGATGATGATAATGAAATGGAGGCTTTCTTTCTCCTAGCTAGCTTAGGCGAGTTTACCCAAATAATTCCCTGTAGATTTAAGCCAGTGGGGCTTAACGGCCGGCATGGCAGAAGATGGAAGGAAGCATGGATCGATCATTATAACATTTAAGGAGCAGCTACAGCTAGCTGAATCGAGCAGCAGTAGCATATTGCTGTTTTCAGTGGTCGATCAGATCCCCCATTCCCTCTTCTCTTTTCTCAAAAGAAAGAAAGTTTACATAGCAAACAAGGCCCACACCGGTATTAGTCTAGCTACTAGCAATGGCATTGATTCATGCTTCTCTCTCTCGATCCCACCCTGACTTCGATCTGAACAAAAACCGTTGAGTCTCTCAGAAGCCTCGCCCTCTGTTAAGTCGCTTTCCTCTTCATTACATATGGCTTAAGGTCGTCGTCGATCAGTACAATATATATATATATATATATACATATATATATCTCTCTCTCTCTCTCTCATTTATTCATGTGTGTAATTTCTATAAATAAGGTTATTAGCAGCTGAGAAATTAAGTATATAGGCGTAGCAAATTATTTAATTGGTCTTCTATTCTTTTAAGTTCAAATCATCATTATCTAGCTAGGTTAGGAGCAACATATTACGGCAGTATAAAAGTATAAACCTATTAATAATCTCCTGTGACCCAGCTGATATCTTAGTTTTATTAGAGCATCTCAAATAGTTCATTTAAAATTCAAATAATCTCTATTATAAACAAAAAATATAATTTTTTAGTTTAAACAGCTTCTCTAAATTGTCATCTATAATAGAGAAAGTGAGAAGAAAGAAACAAGATTTGTAGAATTTTCAAAATTTGTATAATTTTCAAAACAATATTTAAACTTTATTTTTTACCAAAATAAATTGACTTTTTATCTTATAAAAAATAACAAGAAAAAAATCTCTGGTCATGATATAAATTATGACATTATGAGATTCAATTTGATTTTTTATTTAGTTATACACATTTGCATTTAATTTTATACAATATAATAGAAAATCTGTTAGAGTTGAGACTTTTTCTTTTTAGAGATTTAGTGTTTTAATTCTCTATAATACAAAATTTTAAAATTAGTTGTTATAGATGCTCTTAATTATTCGAACCAAGATATAGATCGATGTAGATGTATACTGTATATACATTTAGCTGATGTCGGTGTGATAAAATACAAAATTTTGAGGTTAGAGACATTAGGGTAAACATGCATGCTATCTTGTTTGTGGTGGTACTTATTAAAACCTATGAAGTATAAAGGCAAAAACTACATATAGGCCGGCAAGATGAAATGATGATGAAGGCAAAAACTACATATAGCCATTAGCTAATACCCCTATTATGTTTGCTAAGCACCAGTGGTCCAAAGCATGCCTTTATAATCCGTATATATGCTACTAATTAAAATGCATGTGGATCATAGACATGGTTGAAAGCTTTCGGAAAAAGGCTATGGTTTGTAGCTGGTAACAAAGTAATTACCTGATCCATAAAAGCAGCAGCTAGAGCTAATTATGCATATAGCTCACAACCTTAGGGAAAAAGATCATGTACAATATATATGCGAACCTAAAACAGCTACCATTTCTTGTAAGACATAAAAAGGAATTTCACCAAGTTGTGTTTGTGGGGGCTTGAATCAATTGGGAGAGATATGTCTGTCGATAAGTGTCTGAGATGTTAACGACCACCATGGCCAATTTGCTTTGAGCCATTGAAATCAATACACTGTACTTAGCTTATGCGTGTTTCTCGTCGAGTTCGATCTGATTTCAATGAGTGATATGATTTCATCTTTCTTCGTCATAGTTTTGATCCAGTTCCTTTTCAACTTTAAACATGCACTATCCCCCAGGAATTAATGAACAATCCTGGTTCCTACAACACCAACTCTAACCCGATCGACTCTCGTGTTTTTATTCTTCTGCGAACGCATTTGTTGCCCTAGTTTTCTGGGTCTCGAGTTCTATACTCTCGGCTCATATTTCAGGCCCACCACGTACTTGGGCAGAGAACTTCGGAGTTCAATCTGAACTATGTAGTATGAATGTATGCTCCATTCAATATTTTCTCACATTTATGTAAAGTATGTATATATAAAACTTTCAAGATCTGCATTATGTGTTTCATATTCTTGATCGAGGTTCTTCCAAGTGATGACTCGAACGTCTTTGAAGCGTATTTTCCGAGCAACATTATTTCGTAGTGGAAGCATGAGATAAAACACTCTTCACAAATCACGATCGATCGATGAGGATCAAAACCTTAAGCAAAATTTAAGTACGTGTTTATAGGGGCTCATATTTAAGTCACTAGATCGATGAATAGTCTCTTTAATCAAATAAAAAAACCACAAATCTCCATCTTTCCTATGTTTAAGTCCATGTATTAATTCGCTCCATGAAATCTAGCTAGATCGAGTCATAGTTCATATATATTGGCTTGTGGTCGAACAATATCAAATTCAGGCTAGCTCCCTAAAAAGCACGAACACGAACACGCAGTGTCGGACGCAAGATTTAATGAGATTGGAAAGCAAAAAAAAAACTTAAATGTGCATTATATATATTAGCCACACTCGCCCTCAACATGCCACTTGTACAAAGAAAACCACGTAGAGAAAGACGAAGAGCTTACCTTTTCGTTGAGAGGCACAAGCACCTAATTAATGTATTCAACTCATTGGCGTGTCTGCTTATGATACGTAAACGTCCAACTTGTGTCCTAATTAAGTATGTGTGTCGGGGCGTATCTTACGTATTTGGGTATGTCCGTGTCCGTATCCCGTGCTTCTAGCTAGCTCCTCTTCAGCATATGACAAAAAGTCAAAAACAACCCCCACTACAATTAAATTTGGTATTTGTCAGTTGTCACACTTTATCACGCACTATGCAACAGAGCAGAAATGGGAATACAGGTATATTACAGAGAACATGAAAGTCCAAATTCCCGGGGACAACAAATCTTCTCCTAAATCCAGCAGCTGAGACCAGTCACACTGTCCAGCCCCACTCCAGAAGATCTGATAGGATAAAAATATTCACTTCCATCTCTCCAATATTATTCTCCCACCCCCCAATATAATCCAATCCCACCCCGTCCTTCACACTCCCATTGACTTTCAGTCCAGTCCGACCCCTATATTTCCGGGTGGGACTCCGCACTGGGTCCAGGGGTACAAACGTCATTTGACATTTAAAAAGAAAGCAGAAATAGAAAATTGGGGGTATATTTGTGTATCTCTGAGCTCCGAAAGCAGAAAGGAACAGAAGGAGAGAGCACGGTGGACGCGTGAGGTGGTGGTGGTGGTGGGGGTTAGGGTTTTTGGTTCGGTGTTGACTCTGGTCAAACTAGTCTCCCACCCTCAGAGATTAAGAAGAAGAAGAATAGAAGAGAGACAGAGAGCAGAACAGAGGCGTAAATAGACCGTGGAATCTCACAACAACAAAAAATTCTCCCGAACAAAAATCTAGGGTTTCGGATACGGTCTATCCACTCCTCTCTTATCCTCTCCCTCTCTCTCTCTCTCTCTCTTGTGGCTCTGCTTCTTCTTATTGATTGGTAATTGGAATCGGATCGCTGTTTTTTATTTTATTTTCGATTCGTGTAATAGTTATAATTCGCTGAGTTTTGAATAGTGTAATAGTTATAATTAGAGAGATATAGATTGAGATACAGTTATATTGGTATAGAGATTGGAGAGGTTTGAGGTTTAGGATGGAATCGGAGGCGGGGAAGAGTACTGCGGAGGGCGGAGAGGCGGTTCGGGCGTCCTACTGGCTGGATGCTTGTGAGGACATTGGTGATTATGTGGATTTTTCGGAGAATTCGGGTGCTCCGGCGGCGGGTGGGAATGGTGCCAATCAGGAGGACGCGGGTGATTTTTTCGGCGGGATCGATCGCATTCTTGATAGTATTAAGAGTGGAGCCGGATTGCCTGAGTCCAAGGGGGATGGGGCGGCGTGCGGGGGTGAGATTGGTAAGAGTGAGGGTCGACATTCTGAGGCTTGTAATGGAGAAGGGAGAGTGGCTGCTGCGGTGGCGGCAGCTAAGCGTGATCACAATGGCTCTAGCAAGTATGAGAGTAATGGGAGGGGGAATTGGGGTGTGAGGGAAAGAGATTGGAGTAGCGAGGAGAGGTGCTCGAAGAGGGTTGCGCTAGATAATGGTAGGAGTGAGAGGTATAGTTCGGGGAGAGTGCAGTATCAGATGAAGGAGAGGAATTCTGGTAGGAAGAGGCCTCGCAGCGGCGATGACATTGATAGGAGGGAAAGGGACAGAGATAGGGACAGGGATAGAGATCGGAGTAGGAGGAGAGAAGGTTATGGTAGTAATAGGAGGGATAGCAGAGATTGTGAAACAAGGGGGTATTGGGAGAGGGATAGGTTGGGGTCAAATGAGCTTGTTTATAGATTAGGAGCTTACAAGCCTCATCAGAAGAAAGAGGCGAAAGTTGCTAATGATAAAACTAATGAAAAGGATGCGAAGAAAGCTGAAGAGCCTAAGAAAGAAAAGCTCCCTGAGGAACAAGCTAGACAGTATCAACTAGATGTTCTTGAACAGGCAAAGAAGAGTAACACGATAGCTTTTCTAGAAACTGGGGCTGGGAAGACACTCATTGCTATTCTCCTCATGCAAAGTGTCTGCAATGATTTGCAAAAGAAGAATAAGAAGATGCTTTCTGTGTTTCTAGTTCCTAAAGTTCCACTAGTTTATCAGGTAACGCTTGCTTAAATTCACAGACTTAGTTTCTGTTTGGTTATCTGTTTTTTCATCCATTTGCAATATCAGTTTTTGGATCAGTGATAACTATCTTGCTCGTCAAATTTCAGCAAGCAGAAGTTATTCGTGAGCGAACTGGTCTCCAAGTGGGCCATTATTGTGGTGAGATGGGCCAAGACTTTTGGGATACACGAAGATGGCAGCATGAGTTTGATACGAAACAGGTATTTACAGTTTTGCTGTTAGAAGTTAGAATATGTATTTGCCCTTATGTTCTTTGATACTTCT
Organism: Argentina anserina; assembly: GCF_933775445.1. Lineage (NCBI taxonomy): Eukaryota > Viridiplantae > Streptophyta > Magnoliopsida > Rosales > Rosaceae > Argentina > Argentina anserina. The sequence continues at coordinate 16,734,918 of NC_065878.1, read as the reverse complement.
GTCATTTTCTATAAGATGTTTGTAATGATTACGTTTCTAGTTAATCCTCCTTTTCTCTTGCTTAAATTAGTTTATTCTGAACTTAGTTCATCTTGGCTGGATTTGTAGTACTTTTGGGAGGGACACAAACTGAAACAACTTTAAACTGACAATGTACAAATTACATAGACAAGGGAACAACAGAAATATTAATTGTCCGTAGCCTTGATCTTTTTGACATAATCTATTAAATTCTGTAGGTTGTTAGAGTATAGTATTTTGGAACTGATGAAATTTTCATAGGTTGATATAATTTGGAATGATAGATGATTACTACTCAGTCCTTGATTATTGCCAATATTTTTTGTTGTAGGTTCTAGTGATGACAGCTCAAATTCTATTGAACATTCTAAGACACAGCATTATAAAAATGGAATCCATTAATCTGTTGATTCTGGATGAGTGCCATCACGCTGTGAAGAAACATCCATACTCTTTAGTGATGTCCGAGTTCTATCATACTACCCCAAAAGAGAAGCGGCCATCTGTATTTGGAATGACTGCTTCTCCTGTTAACTTAAAAGGTAACTTATTCAGTCACTGTCCCCACTGACATTGCGTAGTATGTTTATCTTAGAATCAACTTTTGTTTTCACATGGAAATGAATAAAGTGATCGTATATTGTTGTTGCTTCTGCTTATATTTTATTCAGGTGTTTCCAATCAATTAGATTGTGCAATAAAGATTCGTAATCTTGAAAGTAAACTGGATTCCGTTGTTTGCACCATAAAGGACCGTAAGGACCTTGAAAAGCATGTTCCGATGCCCTCAGAAATTGTTGTGGAGTATGACAAAGCAGCCAGCTTATGGTCCTTTCATGAACAGCTAAAACAAATGGAATTGGAAGTTGAAGAGGCTGCAAAGTCTAGCTCTAGAAGAAGTAAATGGCAGTTTATGGGAGCTAGAGATGCTGGGGCAAAGGAAGAGCTACGCCAAGTGTATGGTGTTTCAGAAAGAACAGAAAGTGATGGTGCTGTTAACCTAATTCAAAAGCTGAGAGCAATCAATTATGCACTTGGTGAACTGGGTCAGTGGTGTGCTTACAAGGTACTGGCTGTTAGAGTTTTTCTTGGTCAGCAGTCTAAAATATGTGAAAAAAGTGCTGATTTATTTCTTTCTAGGTGGCACAATCATTTTTAACAGCTTTACAAAATGATGAGAGAGCAAACTACCAGCTTGATGTCAAGTTTCAAGAAAATTACCTGATCAGAGTCGTATCTCTTTTACAATGTCATCTGTCGGAGGGCGCTGCTTTTGACAAGGAAACGAAACTACCAGATTCTGGGAGTGGCTTTTCTCATGATGAGATGGAGGAAGGAGAGCTACCCGATAGTCATGGTTAGTCAGATTCAGTTATGTTACTCGTTTCCTAATAAAATTGTATCTTGATAGTGGCCAAAAGAGTCATGTTGTTCCAGTTAAATAGTATTTTCCTTAGTTATGAGTTATGACAAGTAGTGACAATTAGATACCATCAAGAAAATTATTTTTCTCCATTGGTTAACGACCGGAATTTAGTCTCTTGTAAAAATTGCTTGGGAAATAATGAGAATAGTAGGATGGAATTTAGATTATGCCCGTACTATTCTAGGGTGAACTGCTGTTCACTACATTGCTCTTAAAGTATCCTTATCATTGACCATCAATAACACATTAGGTTTATAAGGGTCTAGCATTACCGGTAACATGTCTGTCATCAATGTAGCCTATATGTGTCGAGCGTGCTCTTCATCATTAATTCCTTGAACTAAACAGCATTTATGTATTTCTGCCCTGCAGTTGTTTCTGGTGGGGAGCATGTAGATGTGATAATAGGAGCTGCTGTAGCTGATGGGAAGGTGACGCCTAAAGTGCAGTCTCTAATTAAAATTCTTCTCAAGTATCAGCATACAGAAGATTTTCGTGCAATCATCTTTGTGGAGCGAGTAGTCTCTGCTCTAGTCCTTCCTAAGGTTGTATTGCTATTTGATATTGTCTATTAATGATACCGTCTGAAGTTTCTTAGTTTATTAATCTTCCAAGCATGTAGGTCTTTGCTGAGCTTCCATCTCTAGGCTTCATCGAGTGTGCTAGCTTGATTGGCCACAATAATAGTCAGGAAATGCGAAGTAGCCAAATGCAGGACACAATTGCCAAATTCAAGGATGGTCGTGTATGTAGAAACTCCATTTTCCATGAATTATGGATTAATTAAACAAAAGGTAAATTCAGAAAAGAAAGTTGTGTTGCATCTAAACGTTCTCGAATTTCTTTGTAGGTGACTTTGCTAGTTGCAACTAGTGTTGCTGAGGAAGGACTTGATATTCGACAGTGCAATGTTGTTATTCGCTTTGACCTTGCAAAAACTGTTTTGGCATATATTCAGTCTAGGGGCCGTGCTAGAAAACCTGGGTCAGATTATATCTTGATGGTGGAAAGGTACTTGCATTGGGCCCTGTCTACAATTTTTCATACAAATTGGATGAAGTAACTCAATCCTGTTTACTGTTCATCAGGGGAAATCTGACACATGAAGCATTCATGCGGAATGCCAGAAACAGCGAGGAGACTTTACGGAAAGAAGCAATAGAGAGAACCGACCTGAGTGGTTTAAAGGATACTTCAAGGTTAATTTCAGTGGAAACGGCACCAGGTACAGTGTACCAAGTGGAATCAACTGGTGCTCTAGTGAGCTTAAATTCTGCTGTTGGACTAATTCATTTTTACTGCTCTCAGCTTCCAAGTGACAGGTGACCTTCTATCAGATTATTCTTTGCTACGACATTTGATATTGATAAGTTCATAATCATGATTTTGCCATAAATTCATTGATCAGGTACTCGATACTTCATCCTGAGTTTGTTATGGTGAGGCATGACAAGCAAGAAGGCCCAACTGAATATTCATGCAAGCTTCAACTCCCTTGTAATGCACCTTTTGAGATACTTGAAGGCCCTGTGTGCAGTTCAATGCACCTTGCGCAACAGGCTGTTTGTTTGGCTGCCTGTAAGAAACTCCATGAGATGGGAGCATTTACCGACATGCTCTTGCCTGACAGGGGAGCTGGGGAAGAAAAAGAAAAGGTTGACAAGAATGACGACGGAGATCCACTCCCGGGAACTGCTAGGCACAGAGAGTTCTATCCCGAAGGCGTAGCTAATATTCTCCAGGTAAGTTCAACTTGCCATATGCTTCAAAAATATCTAGACTGAAAGTTTTTTGTTCTAAGAATTCATGCTTTATTGTTTGTGGCATATCAGGGAGAATGGATCTTAACTGGAAGAGATCTTGTCAATGAGGCCAAAATGATTCATGTTTACATGTATACTGTGACATGTGTAGACATTGGCTCTTCAAAAGATCCTTTCTTGACTCAAGTTTCAGATTTTGCAGTAATATTAGGCAATGAGCTGGATGCAGAGGTACTTATTTTCATTTGTACTATCATGGAGAAACTGTTAATATATATTTTCCCCTGCTTTTTAAAACTCCATTTTCTTTAATAGGTATTATCGATGTCGATGGATCTATTTGTTGCTCGGACCATGACTACAAAGGCTTCCCTTGTCTTTAGAGGTTCAATTAATATTACTGAAAGTCAGGTTGTTAGTCGAGTACCCTACTTCAGTTCTTTTGATTTAAATGATCTAGTGTTTAAATTTTCAGCTGCTAATCGTTTGTCAATTTTTCAATTTTTTGTTGTGTATAGTTGGAATCCCTTAAAAGTTTCCATGTAAGATTGATGAGTATTGTACTTGATGTCGATGTTGAACCTTCCACCACTCCTTGGGATCCTGCAAAGGCTTATTTATTTGTCCCTGTGGTCAGTGATAAGTTTGGAGATCCTATGAAAGAGATTGATTGGGTTCTGGTTGAAAATATAACTTGTGCGGATGCGTGGAACAATCCCCTTCAAAGAGCTAGGCCTGATGTTTACCTTGGCACAAATGAGCGAACCCTAGGGGGTGACAGAAGGGAGTATGGTTTTGGTAAATTGCGTCATGGCATGGTTTTTGGGCAGAAATCCCATCCAACCTACGGTATCAGGGGAGCTGTGGCACAGTTTGATGTTGTTAAAGCTTCTGGACTGATCCCTGATCGCGATGCCTTTGATATGCAAAAGCATGTGGATCTGCCTCAACGAAAGTTGATGATGGCAGATAGCTGTACCAAAGCCGAAGATTTGGTGGGGAAAATTGTCACAGCTGCTCACTCAGGAAAGAGATTTTATGTTGATTCAATATGCTATGATATGACTGCAGAGAACTCTTTCCCGAGGAAAGAAGGTTATCTTGGTCCATTGGATTACAGCACATATGCCGATTATTACAAGCAAAAGTATGATACATTCCCATCCTACATAGTCTGACTTTTTTCTTTTCTTTGCAGTTTGTCATTCCTTTTTAGATTTAATTGAAATTTGCTTGATTCTAATGGATAGCTACAAATGCACCCCAGCAAATATGCTTGAAGGAAGAGGAAAGCTGAGGCTGTGTTTGGTTTTTAGATTTTCTGAAATTGTTTTCTGTTTAACCAACAAAACGCGTTTCAGAAATATCGTGAATGAAAACATCTATCATGTTCCCTTGTCGGGTGATGATATTTGTTTTATATTTTCCTGAGCCAAACACTGCCTAACCTTATCTGTGAAAGGAAATACTTTGTTATTGTCAGGTGGAAAATATTTGGTTACATTGCTGAATGTTTCAGATATTTTCCAGTGACAATAGCTGTAAATCCTCACAGATGAGAAGCTTTCTTCTTTCTTCTTGCATGATAAAGGGTGCATTTGGCTGCTGGATCTCGTTTGTTATAGGTATGGAGTTCAGTTGATGTATAAGAAACAACCTCTCATAAAAGGACGTGGTGTCTCATATTGTAAGAATCTCCTGTCCCCTCGGTTTGACCACATGGAAGGTATGCTTCTCTTCATATGTTCATCCAAATTAGAAGAATATTGATATTCCCCTTATCTTTTAGCTAATGTAGCTTTTCATGTAGAACTTGAAGGTGAATCTGGAGAGTCTCTGGACAAAACGTACTACGTATTTCTCCCCCCTGAGCTTTGTTTAGTACACCCACTTTCCGGATCACTTGTCCGCGGAGCCCAAAGATTACCCTCAATAATGAAAAGGGTTGAAAGCATGCTGCTAGCGGTTGAACTTAAGGAGATAATAAATTATCCAGTCCCTGCTTCGAAGGTATCAGATCATCTCAAGTTTTGAGTTCAAAGAGTGTACCGAGTGCTATTTAATTGACATTTGATGTGTGGCCGCAGATTTTGGAAGCAGTGACTGCTGCTTCATGCCAGGAGACATTTTGCTATGAAAGAGCTGAGCTTCTGGGTGATGCCTACCTCAAATGGGTTGTCAGTCGATTTCTTTTTCTTAAATACCCCCAGAAGCACGAAGGTCAGCTTACTAGGATGAGACAACAAATGGTGAGTAACATGGTTTTGTATCAGCATGCATTGAAAAAAGGACTTCAATCATATATCCAAGCAGATCGCTTCGCTCCATCTCGGTGGGGGGCTCCTGGGGTGTTGCCTGTTTTCGATGAATATACAAAAGATGAAGAATTATTCTTGTTTGACCAAGATGATGTAAATGGACGAAAGACAGATGACCCGGTAAATGAATTTGAGGATGATGAATTGGAGGATGGCGAGTTGGAGAGCGACTTGAGTTCTTATAGAGTCCTGTCAAGCAAGACACTTGCAGATGTTGTCGAAGCGCTTATTGGTGTTTATTATGTAGAAGGTGGGAAGAATGCCGTTAACCATCTCATGAAATGGGTTGGAATCGATGTAGAGTTTGATACTGATGAGATAGGGAACACAATAAGGTCATCTAATGTTCCCGACAACGTTCTTAGGAGTATCGACTTTGATGCATTAGAGGGTGCTCTGAATTTTAAATTTAGAGACAAGGGCCTCTTGGTGGAAGCCATTAGTCATGCGTCACGACCATCTTCTGGAGTGGCCTGTTATCAGCGGTTGGAGTTTGTGGGTGATGCTGTCTTAGATGATCTTATCACGAAGCACTTGTTCTTCACTTATACAGATCTACCCCCAGGCAGGTTGACCGATCTTAGAGCTGCTGCGGTTAACAATGAAAATTTTGCACGTGTAGCTATAAAACACAATCTCCATCTGCACCTTCGACATGGATCCAGTGCTCTTGAAAGACAGGTTTGCCAGTTTCTTCTAATTTAAGAAAAAAATGAAGATTTTATTATTATTAGTTTATTACTTGGATATGCCCTCCCTAATGCAGTATTTTATTTTTGACATTTCTGTGTACAGATTCATGACTTTGTGAAGGAAGCTGCAAATGAATCAACAAAGCCGGGGTTCAACTCATTTGGTTTGGGAGATTGTAAAGCTCCTAAAGTTCTTGGTGACATTATTGAATCTATTGCTGGTGCCATTTTTCTAGATCGCGGTGGTGATACTGCAATTGTTTGGAAGGTACTAATCCCAGTCAAGATAGCTTACTCAGCCTCTTATATTTTCCATGTTCTTTTTGTAACAAATTGGATTGAACTGATACATGGATCGCTGCCCTTTCAATCTCTTATGTTATAGGTGTTTCAACCTTTGCTTCAACCAATGGTCACCCCAGAGACACTACCAATGCATCCGGTCCGTGAGCTGCAAGAAAGATGCCAGCAACAGGCTGAAGGTCTGGAATACAAAGCCAGTCGAAGTGGCAATTTGGCTACTGTTGAAGTCTTGATTGATGGTGTCAAGGTCGGAGTTGCTCAAAATCCACAAAAGAAGATGGCACAGAAACTGGCTGCCAGAAATGCTCTTGCTGCTTTAAAAGATAAGGAAACAGCTGAAGCAAAGGAGAAGCAGGAGAGGGAGGAAGAAGATAATGGGAAGAAGAGGAAGAAGAATGGTAGCCAGACGTTTACCAGGCAAACTTTAAATGACATATGCTTGCGTAAAAATTGGCCTATGCCATTTTACAGGTAAGTAATTCTGAACACCTCTCTGGTGTTGCTTCTACCTCTAAGAGTCCATGTTATATGAAGGTTATTTGTTATTGAATGTGATATGTTTTCATCTTCAGATGTGTCAATGAGGGTGGTCCAGCACATGCAAAGAAGTTTACCTTTGCTGTACGCGTGAATACCAATGACAGGGGATGGATAGACGAATGTGTAGGAGAGCCTATGCCGAGTGTCAAGAAGGCCAAGGACTCCGCAGCAGTTCTTCTATTGGAATTACTAAACAAATTATACAAGTGATGCAGTTCGTCTGTCTTCATCCTGTAGGCTGTTAATTGCTGTAGTGTTCATTAAATTGATGTAGCAAGTCCAGATGAATTTTCGCGAGACTTTGCTACCATATTCTGTGACAGAAATTTAGATCTTCCTGAGTGTAAGGTTGGCTGAACCTTCCTTTCTTTTTTGAATAGAAACATAGAAATAAAGAAAAAAAATTATTGCACTGCATTCAAAATTGTCTAGATTGAGATCTTATATTTGCATCTTTTATGAGGGGTTTACAAGTTTAGCATACCGACGTGCCCTCTTCAAGTGAAGTAGCTCATCTTATGATGGAAGGTTTTGAGAGAGAATTTTTTGGTGCATAAAATCCTTGGTATTTATACAAAATCACAATCAAACTCTTTTATCTTTCATGGTTTGTAAAATTGTAAGCCATTTGGGCAGAAAGGTAAACCAATTTCAATCAATGAGATCTGAAGTAAAACTCTTGTGGTAAACTACAATGAGCATTAGCATTTTTCAGTGCACGATTTTTACTCCAAGGCTCCAACCAAGGTCAGACTTTGAACTTGTCCCTTCATTTTTGAACCCTCATTGTAACAATGGAGCTATAAGCTCTTAACATGATAAAATACCCTGAATAGTGCTCCAACCAGGTACATAATAAAATTGGAATACCCAATTTGACGATGTATGCTTTTTTCTTGAATGAAAAAAAAATTGAAGTGAACCAACAGTTTCTATTAATTTCCTTTCGCTTAAGATCAACCAAAACCAGAACCAATCATAATCCAAAGTACAAAATTTAAAATTAGGGAATGCTGCTTGAGATCTTCCTCTGCCATCGACAAAATGGCTTATTGTAAGTGGTGGAGTATAGTCTGTATAGGAAAGTTTACCGCCTTAAGGTGTGCAGTATGTACTCGGCATAAAGATCCCTGCACCAGAACATACATGTCAGGAAGGGTGGAATATGGTAAGGAATGCTAGAAGTTGAGAACACCATGGCTAAACAGCTTTTAGTTTTCCAAGAGATATTTACATGGAGTACTGGATAGCTTCAAGAGCAGCTGTGGCAGGCAAAAAAGCGTTAACTGCAACCTCTTTGTTCTCATTTTTCTTATCTAGAAATATGTCAAGAAACCCATTGGGGAATGATGTTCAAGTAAACTTCAAAAATAAATAAAAGCAAAGAAGAAAGAACAATTGTATAATGTGCATCAAGTTTAAGCATAAGATTGCGAAGGATACAGTCTTCAAAGAATCTACGGATTTCAGAAAGGCGGTGAGGGGGTAGGTCATTGAGTTCAGTAAAATGCGTATACTCTGGATCATCAGCACAGACTGCAATGATCTTATCATCCTTCTCCCCCTAGATTAACAGGAGAACAACTCAATTTGTTAAAAATTTATGCACAAAATATGATAGAAAGATGTGGTAGGGGTTAGTTACCCCATTTTGTAGAGAGCTAAGGAATGGTACCTGGTCAATCATAGGCATCACTCCAATGGCTCTTGCTCGTAGAAAGCAACCAGGAAGGACAGGTTCCTGTTAAATTCATTGAATTTGATGATTATTTATGTATTGCTTACATGAAATTACATCCCTTTGGCATTAGGAGTTCCAACATCCATAACCACTTAAAGAGTTGAGTTAACAAGAATCTGTAGGATAAATAGACACAAAATTGTATCGAAGAGAGCACCTGCATGAGGACTAGAACATCAAGTGGATCATTGTCTTCACACAAGGTGCGAGGAATGAAGCCATAGTTATGAGGATAGACCACAGACGAGTACAAAATTCGATCAACCTGAGAATTTAAAAGGAAAAAATCTTGCATCAGATTCTTCTGAAAACAGAAATATGGATTTTAAACTATCTAGGTTCCCCTTTGGTGTCAAACAAATAACTATTTTTTTATACCTTAATTAATCCCGTCTTCTTGTCAAGTTCATATTTGACTTTGCTTCCCTTTGTAATCTCAACAACCTGAACCATTAATTTCAACGAAAGGATCAATGAGTTCCTCAAGAACAGAAAACCTCAGTTTATGCTGGTTACTTGACAAAAAAGTTACAGTGAGATGCATACCACATTGAAAATATGTGGAGCTGTAGGACCTGCAGACAAGAGTTTTCAACATGATTAGATACTCTCTTCCATTTTGAGTTTTTCATAGATGAAAAGAAATCGAAAGATTATAGGTACCGATTTCAAGGTCGTGCCAAGGATGTGCAGCAACCGATCTCCTTGACAAAGATGAAAGAATCCTCTCATTTAACTTGGGAGTTGGTTTACGTGGTATTTCATCAACCTCCTCAGAAGTCATCTCTAACCATCGGCAGGTAAAAATAGTTCAAAGTAAAAAAAATTCAGATGTAAGCTAAATCAAATGAATGCAAAGATGAAATAGATCTGTGTTTGTCCTCAAACTATAGAATAGATAATTGATATCATAGGCTGCCATAAGTAACAGATGAAAACAATTAGCAAAAATGTAGTCATATAGTTCAATTAGCAATCAGATGATGGTTACTGCACTACTGCCAAATTTACCAATCTAGTTATTGTAATTCAAAAAGAGAGATCAAGATTTGAGCTGGTACATGTAAATGGTTGATAAGGAAGGCTATGACCACAGATGAAAATCCCCTGAACCAATTTACAAGGTATGACAAATAAGCTATAGATGGTGATGAAGACATTCCATTCATGATTGGCATTCATATCTTTCTATATATAAACCAAACAAGCCTATCTATTCCAACAACCCAGAAAAGACAAGATCGTCATTAACAAGATTCAGTGATTCACATATGGAAAACGTGGATTAAAACATGTACCCAAAAATAGAAGACTCAAACTTTTGAAAAAGAACAGAAAGTTTGGAACTTTGACAAAGAATGAGTTGAAACACACAAACCTTGGTGTTGTTTGGGGCTTGCTGAGAACTTGGGGAGCTAGAAAACAAGAAGGGAAAATGGAGGAGCACATAAAATTTATACTAGGTGAGAAGTGAAAGGGGGAGAGAGAGAGGTGGAGGATGTGGGTTTGGTCAAAACTTAGAGGCAGTGCCACGTGGCCGCCTGAGAGAGAAGGTAGCTGCATATGAAACTGACCCCCTTGAAAGATGGTATCTTTTATAGGAAAGACCAGTGTAGAAGAGGTGGATCTAACGTGGATTGACAATGCCGATTGAATCATTGCAACAAAGTCTCCATCGATCAATATTATAACTAGGCCACTACTTTTGCACCATTTCTGTCTGATTCTGATGGATTTGGCCCAACATATATGCTCAATCCTATTGCTTTTAAGATAGCCATTAGGGTGTAGTAAATTCATGTATCGATCCACTAGAAATGGTATGAATGTATTGATTGATGATTGTATTAACACATTACACTTCTTTATATAGGCTAATTCTAGCACTATTCTACCTACTAATTTCCACTAATTCACACCAACTATTCCACTAATTTCCACTAACTCCAACCACTAAACTCCACTAACTCCAACACTCCCCCTCAAGTTGGTGCATACATATCAACCATGCCCAACTTGCTAAGTGAATCATAAAATGCCTTTTTAGACACTCCTTTTGTGAGCATATCGGCAAGTTGCTCTTCTGTAGAAACAAAAGGAAAACTGATGATCTTCGCGTCTAGCTTCTCCTTTATAAAATGACGATCAACCTCCACATGTTTCGTACGATCATGTTGCACCGGATTATGGGAGATATCAATGGCTGCCTTGTTGTCACAGTACAGCTGCATAGCACATTCAGGCTTAATACCCAAATCTTGTAGCAAACTTCTAAGCCATAACAATTCGCACACTCCCTGAGCCATACCTCTGTATTCTGCTTCAGCACTAGATCGTGCTACCACATTTTGTTTCTTACTCTTCCATGTAACAAGATTACCTCCAACAAAGGTAAAGTACCCTGATGTGGATCTTCGATCTGTAATATTTCCAGCCCAGTCTGCATCTGTGAAGCCACAAATCTCGAGGCTATTGTTGTGATTAGAAAACATTACTCCTCTCCCTGGAGCTGACTTCAAGTACCTTAAAATCCTCACAACAGCATCCATGTGATCCACACTCGGATTATGCATAAACTGACTCACTATACTTACTGCATACGCAACATCTGGTCTGGTATGTGACAAATAAATCAGGCGTCCAACTAGCCTCTGATAACGAGTTTTGTCAGTGGGCACTTGATCTGGGTACTCTGCTAACCGATGGTTTTGCTCAATAGGAGTATCAATTGGAGTGCAATCTAACATACCTGTCTCTGTTAGTAGATCAAGGATGTACTTCCTCTGACACAGATAGATACCATCACTTCCCCGGGCTACCTCAATTCCTAAGAAGTACTTGAGTGTACCTAGGTCCTTCATTTCAAACTCTGTGGCAAGCTGTTTTTGTAATCTGTCCACCTCAATAGTATCATTACCAGTAACTACCATATCGTCAACATATATGATTAGAGCTGTTACCTTCTCTTGTTGGTGTTTGAGAAACAATGTGTGGTCTGAATTACTCTGTATGTAGCCAATTTTCTTCATGAATTGTGAGAATCTTCCAAACCAAGCACGCGGTGACTGTTTAAGACCATACAAAGACTTTCTTAATCTGCATACAGAGTTACTTGGAGAAGTGACCACATATCCAGGTGGAAGATCCATGTATACTTCCTCCGTTAGTTCTCCATGAAGGAATGCATTCTTAACATCAAACTGCCTAAGTGGCCAGTTGAAGTTAGCAGCGATAGAGAGCAATACCCGGATAGTGTTTATCTTTGCAACAGGTGCAAATGTCTCATCATAGTCTATGCCATATGTCTGGGTGAACCCCTTTGCTACTAGGCGTGCTTTATACCGGCTTACTGACCCATCTGGATTGTGCTTCACTGTAAACACCCATCGACATCCTACAGTCTTCTTGCCATATGGTGGAGGTACAAGCTCCCAAGTATTGTTCTTTTGTAATGCTTCCATCTCTTCCTCCATTGCTTTCCTCCATTTTGGATCTCCCAATGCATCCTGCACTTTGTTAGGTACTGATACAGTAGATATTTGATTCACGAATGACTCATATGACTTAGATAATCTTTTGGTAGATATAAAATTGGCCACCGGATACTTGGCTTTAGTCTGAAGGGTAGGTTCATATTTTTTTGTGGGTTGACCTCGAGTAGACCTATTTGGCAAAACATATTGTCTACTATTAGCCTCAATAGAATGACTAACCTCAGATGAGTGATCTTCTGTACCAGGAGAGCTTTGGTCAGGGGTATAAACAGTAGTATGGGATACATGTGGGGCAGTTGTGTTGTCAGCTTCTAATGCCTGAATCTCTTGAGTGACGACCTCTGGTGGTGCCTGTGTGGCTGACACCTTGGTAATCTCAACGGAACTTGTTACCATATTGACTGGCTCATTTGTCTCCCCCTCTCCATGATACAACTCTTCAAAATAGGAATTCCCCTCCTGAAGAGCAGTATCAGAAGAGGAAAAGTAACTCATGTCCTCAAAAAAGGTAACATCCATAGTGACATAGTACTTTCGAGTAGGAGGATGATAGCACCGGTACCCTTTCTGATGGCCTCCGTACCCAACAAACACACATTTAACTGCCCGGGCATCCAACTTAGAACGCTGATGTTGTGGAAGATGAACAAAAGCGACACAACCGAAAACACGAGCAGGAAGATTATGAAAAGAAGGTAATGAGACATGAGATGCAAGCACCTCATAGGGAACTTTCCCTTGAAGAACACGAGATGGAAGACGATTAATGAGGTGGGCGGAAGTAATGACAGCATCACCCCAAAGGTATTTAGGCATGTGGGCACTAAAAAGAATACATCGAGCCATATCAAGTAAATGACGATTTTTCCTTTCAGAAACCCCATTTTGCTCAGGTGTGTAAGGACACGTTGTTTGATGAACAATTCCGTGTGTGTTAAAGAACTCCTGAAAGACATGATTCACATATTCTCCCCCATTATCAGAACGAAGAACTCGAATGGTGGCATTATATTGGGTTCGGACAGAGGCATGGAAGGTACGAAAAGCTGAAAAAACCTCATCTTTATTTTTAAGAAGAATAATCCATGAAAGACGTGTGCACTCATCAATGAAAGACACAAAATAACGCATTCCTGATATAGTTGACTCTTTAGAGGGTCCCCAAACATCAGAATGAATTAATTCAAAAGGAAGAAAACTTTTAGGAGAAGTACTAGGGGAATAAGTAGATCGATGACTCTTGCCCAAAACACAGGTCTCACAACATAACAGAGACTCGTTCACACTAATAAACAAAGAAGGCATGGATGTTTTCATAACACTAAAAGATGGATGCCCTAAGCGACGATGCCATAACCAAACTTCACTTAGCTTGTCAGAAGTGGAGAGTAAAGCGGTCCGAGACTGGCCCCCTGGTTTTTCCCCAGCGTATGTCAGATCCAGATGAAACAACCGGCCCCTCAGATACCCCCGACCAATTACCCGTCCGGTGAGAAGATCCTGAAATATCACATACATAGGAAAAAAGGTCACAGAGCACTGGGCGTCAGCGTTCAATTGGGGAACAGATATCAAATGATGTGATAAAGCGGGGACATAGAGTACATTATGAAGTTCTATGGTGGGAGTAATACGAACGGACCCTGTCCCTAATACCGGGAATGCCTCACCATTAGCATTAGTAACATGGGGTACAGGTGGAGGGGACAATACGGTAAAATAAGATTTTTCATAAGTCATATGATCAGATGCACCAGAATCAATAATCCATGTATCAAAACTAACAGAGTGAGAAATATTGAATGCCATACCAATTTGACCACGACCAACGATGGAGGCCGTAGGTGCTCCTCCAGTAGTATGATGATCATGCCCAACCACACCATAGATATCTGGTTCAGGAACTAATTGAAGAGCGGCCTTTGGCTGTGGACGATGATTAAGCCGTTTAGGCCGAAGGTGTGGATACAATTTCCAACAGGTCGCACGAGCATGGTTGGTATCATGACAAAAGGAGCAAGGAGGGCGGGGCTGATTCCCGAAGCCTGGTGGTGGTCCTTGTCGATGAAAGGGAGCAGAGGTGGCTTGCAGAAGGGGTGGTGCTGGAGAACGAGCATGAACAGTGAGACTGGAAACGACAGCCGGAGCCTGAGGAATACTCTCCTGCTGAGACTCATCCTTTCGAATATAGGTGAAAGCTGTGAGTAGGCTAGGTGGTTCGGTCATTCGGAGCAGTTCGCCTTTCGCACTAGTATGTTTGGCATCAAGACCTTTTAGAAAATGGTGAACTCGTTCAAGCTCCTTCTCCTTTTGGTACCAAACAATATCCTCTTGATTTGTAATCATGCAAGGTCGTTTCACATCAATCTCAGCCCAAATATTCTTCAGTTTGGTGAAATAGTGCGCCACCGGTTGCCCATCCTGGTGAATGGCTAAAGCTGTGCACATTAACTCATGAACCTGTATGAAATCAGAGTCATTAGTATATAAGCCGGCTAGTGTCTCCCATATGGCCTGTGCAGTGGGACAAGCCTCCACCAGATCAATTATCTCATCATTCATAGCTTTCCACAAGACAGACATGACAAGACCATCGTCATCATCCCATTTAGTGTAGGCAACAATATCCGTAGGACTAGGAGCCTTAGTGACGCCGGTGACATGTCCCATTTTATGCATGCCGCGAAGATGAGCAGTCATGAGTCGCTTCCATTTACGGAAATTGGTGCCGTTTAGTTTGGCGCCCCCAAATGAACCACTGTCAGAACCCTTCACAGATACTTCGAATGTCGGAATATCAGAGGTCTGAGAACCATCAGCTTCGTGTCCAGAACCCATGGAAAAGGAAAAAGTGTAGATGAGGCAAAGAATAGAGAAGAATCTGCCGCCGGTGCACTGGAACTGTCGGTGAAGATGCACTGATGGGTCGGGTCAGGAGAACCGGGTCGGGTCAGGCGAACCGGGTCGGGTCAGGCGAACCGGGTCGGGTCAAGCGAACCGGGTCGGAGTGAACTGGGCTGGGCCGGGTCGGACAAAGCTGGTCTGGGCCGGGTCGCACTTAACTGTGCTGGGTTGGGCTAAAAACCGGGTCGAATACCCAAGAATCCTCGGGGAGGAGGATCAGCGAGGCTGTGATCGGCGACGTCCGGCGAGGAGCTGCGACGTCTGGCGTGGAGCGGCGACGTCCGGCGAGGAGCTGCGACGTCTGGCGTGGAGCGGCGATGTCCGGCGGGAGCAGGAGCGAGACAGCAGCAGCGGCAAGAGTGAGACAGCAGCAGCGGCAGCTCCGGGAAGGCAGGCGGCGACGTTGGGAAGGCAGCGGTGCCGGAGCAGCAGGCGGCGACGTCGGGAAGGCAACGGCGATGTCAGAGAGGGCCGGAGAGCAGCGGTGAGGCAATGACGCAGCGGAGGTGATAACCGGCCGGAAAAAGAAGGATAAAAACGGGAAGAAAAAACAGGAGAAAAACAGAGCACAAAGAGGCTCTGATACCAACTAGAAATGGTATGAATGTATTGATTGATGATTGTATTAACACATTACACTTCTTTATATAGGCTAATTCTAGCACTATTCTACCTACTAATTTCCACTAATTCACACCAACTATTCCACTAATTTCCACTAACTCCAACCACTAAACTCCACTAACTCCAACAGATCCATTGATGTGTCGGTAAATCACATACGATGATCCAAAATCTAAGTCATATGAAGATTACTGGTTCGAGACTAATCTAAGCCAGTTTACAGATAAGTAATCCAAAATCAGTGTCGTTAAATTTAGTTTGGTCGGTTAACCAGTGTTTTCATAAGTTATTGACATATTTGCGCTTTTAGTGTCTACATTTTTGACTCATTCATTAACAACTTCCGTCTTTGATGTGTCTGTGCTACATATATGATTCTTGAGTCTTGAGAAATTACTTGCAGCAGAGTTTGAGGTTAAGCGTCCAAGGGACTCAATAGCTAGTACTTCTTCTCATAGAACCTTCAGGTTCGATATAATATCAAGTTCAACTTCCAATTCTAGCTGTGATCTTACTTTTTGATATTGAGATACTGTTGGAAGTAAAACTTAGGCATGTTGATGTTATTGTTACACTGAGCAGCCAACATTGATCACTATCCATGCCTTGGTTTTACTTTCAACAAGTTGTCATATATATTTAGCTTCAGATACTGATTTTGCGTGTCTGCTATCTGAAGTATTTAAAATGTTATTCAGTTGAACAATAGGAGAAAATGTAATCAGTTTCCGTTTATCAACATTATATGTTAAACGTAATTTAGCCATTCTGAATGACCTAGGATTATGACAAGCTCATTAAAGCATTGAATTCTAAAACAAAATTATTGGACTTCAGACTATTTCAAACCAGATATATACCTGCACTCCTGACTCTCATTGTTCACATTGATTTGATAATTGAATTTTTTTTCTGCCCTTTTCTGTTTATTTATGTCTGTCATTGAAATTTCTTGCAATTAACAGTTTCTACATTTGTGAAAAAAGTCATCATGTTCAAATAATACTGGAAATTTTCCATGTTTAATCTCTAATGTCTGTAAACAAACAAATAACAAATACTAAAAGTGATTTATATAACAAATACTGTCGGTAAATCACATATGATGATCCAAAATCTAAGTCATATGAACATTACTGGTTCGAGACTAATCTAAGCCAGTTTACAGATAAGTAATCCAAAATCAGTGTCGTTTAATTTAGTTTGGTCGGTTAACCAGTGTTTTCATAAGTTATTGACATATTTGCGCTTTTAGTGTCTACATTTTTGACTCATTCATTAACAACTTCCGTCTTTGATGTGTCTGTGCTACATATATGATTCTTGAGTCTTGAGAAATTACTTGCAGCAGAGTTTGAGGTTAAGCGTCCAAGGGACTCAATAGCTAGTACTTCTTCTCATAGAACCTTCAGGTTCGATATAATATCAAGTTCAACTTCCAATTCTAGCTGTGATCTTACTTTTTGATATTGAGATACTGTTGGAAGTAAAACTTAGGCATGTTGATGTTATTGTTACACTGAGCAGCCAACATTGATCACTATCCATGCCTTGGTTTTACTTTCAACAAGTTGTCATATATATTTAGCTTCAGATACTGATTTTGCGTGTCTGCTATCTGAAGTATTTAAAATGTTATTCAGTTGAACAATAGGAGAAAATGTAATCAGTTTCCGTTTATCAACATTATATGTTAAACGTAATTTAGCCATTCTGAATGACCTAGGATTATGACAAGCTCATTAAAGCATTGAATTCTAAAACAAAATTATTGGACTTCAGACTATTTCAAACCAGATATATACCTGCATTCCTGACTCTCATTGTTCACATTGATTTGATAATTGAATTTTTTTTCTGCCCTTTTCTGTTTATTTATGTCTGTCATTGAAATTTCTTGCAATTAACAGTTTCTACATTTGTGAAAAAAGTCATCATGTTCAAATAATACTGGAAATTTTCCATGTTTAATCTCTAATGTCTGTAAACAAACAAATAACAAATACTAAAAGTGATTTATAAAAATCTGTATTGCTTTAACTAGCAAGATTGTGAATGATAACAGATTCCAGTCTGAACATCTGATGATCACCAACATTTTCTAGTATTCATTTTACTTGATGAACCATACAAGTATCAATCATTAATCCGAAGTACAAAAAGCTAGTACAACTTGAAGTTCTGTGAGGACTCCTCCGCAATCATCATCAATGAAATGACTTATTGTAATGGGTGGAGTATTGTAGCCTATATATATGTTTACCGCCTTAAGGTGAGCATTATGTACTCGGCATAAAGATCCCTGCACCGGAAAATACAAGTTGATCAGAAGAGTGTTATATGGTGTTCTAACAACCAGTTAAGTTGCTGGTGATCGAGTCAAGAGCAACTTTTTGTGCTGTAATATAGACTTGCATCGAATACTGAATAGCTTCTGCGGCAGTTGTGCAAGGCAAAAAGTCGTCCACTGCAACTTCTTTGTGTTCATTCTTCTTGTCTATGAAATATGTTAAGCAAAACTATGCATTGATCCTTATATATATAGTAAATAAGCCTAAGAAAATAAACGTGTAAGGGATACAGTCTTCAAAGAAGCGACGAATCTCAGTGAGGCGATGAGGAGGAAGCTCTTTAATGTCACTGTAATGATTATAGGCCGGATCATCAGCACATACTGCAATGATCTTATCATCTTTTTCTCCCTAGATTACAAAACACAAATCCAGTTAAACAAGTCAATAAGGTAGAAAAATTTTAAGACATACAGTTCAGATAGGAAAATCAAACTTCACTTAATTTGCTCTAGGAAGAGTAGTACCTGGTCAATCATGGGCATTAGTCCAATGGCTTTGGCACGCAAAAATGAACCCGGAATTACAGGTTCCTGTTTCATGCATTGATATATATAAGTATTTATGTCATATAGATTTGGAATGTCAACTATTTCTTTCAAGGAATATATAAAAAGCATTTGATACTGCAAACGTTATGCTTAACTCCAACATGGTGATATGAGAACCAAAGAAAACACCTGCATGAGAACTAAAACATCCAGTGGATCATTGTCTTCACACAAGGTGCGAGGAATGAAACCATAGTTATGAGGATAGACCACCGAGGAGTACAAAATCCGATCAACCTGAGAATATATTCAAGGAATTGTAAGATTGCAGCCTATGACTGTATGCTTGATCTCAGAAGGCCATGCATTATTTTATTACACCTTAATTAGTCCTGTCTTCTTGTCAAGTTCATACTTGACTTTGCTTCCCTGTGATATCTCAACAACCTGAAGCCATCGCAAGAAATATATGATCATAAAATTCTTGTGCTAATAATGTGTTTTGAAGATCAAGGCCACATTTTATCAGTTTCGTATAGGGACAAAATTTGACTCAATAGTGTGTCGCTACTTGATGAAGTTGGAGCAAGTATTACGTACGACATTGAAAATCTGGGGAGCTGATGGTCCTGCACACAAGATTATTTGACAAACTGATTAGTTTCTTACTGTTTACACGCACATATTAAAAGTACAAAAGCTATAATATGAGCTCATAGAATATTAGGCTAGCTAGGTACCGATTTCAAGATCATGCCAAGGATGTGCAGCAACCGATTTCCTTGACAGAGATGAAAGAATTCTCTCATTTAATTTTGGAGTTGGCTTTTTTTCTTCAGTCATCTATAACTTTATGCAGTTAATAGTTGAAAGTAATTAAGAAAAAGAAAAAAAGAAGCTGATACCAGATGCATCACAGTAAAACATTCAAAAAAGAAACAGAATACTGAAGGACTCCATTTTTAGCAAAACAAATGTGCAAGAGATGATGAAAAATACTTAATCATAATCTGCTACTTAGTGATGTTCAACATGCATTCTTCCTCTTATTTTTAAATCACCTCGCAAATCAATGTAAGTCACATAAGTGGTTCAAAAGTTTCAGACAAAAATAGCTCGAAAACTAGTTATGCAACTGCTAGCCCCAAATCGCAAGAGTCTATTTGATCATACACACCTTGTTGGCTAGAGCTGTCTGGGAGTTGAGATAGAATTCTAAAAGGGAGGAAACCAACAGTAAGTGCCAAGGCTTGCACTATTTGGATGAAAATATTTATACTTTTATAGTATGTAAAAAAGGAAAGAGACTGAGAGAAAAGAGGAAGTTGGTCAAAAACTTTGAGGCATCGCCATATGTCTGTATTGGAGAGAAGGTAGCTTCAGAACCCAAATGTTACGTTGAACCTTTGAATTTGGTTATGTTGATAGTCTTACTATGTATCTGGATGTAAAAAAATCTATGTTTTCTGGAACCAATTGTACGCATGCCTTTTTCCTTTTCGTTAGATATATTTCAAGTGATTTCAGCCAAATCGGTATTTAAAAGTGCAACATGGTAAAATGCAACACATTTCTAAATCACACTAGCTAATCAGCAATCAAAAGTCTGAAGATTTGGTCTGTTTGAATTCAGTTCATCTATTTTACAATACATAGAAGTAGCAAGAGTTAATAATGTGCATCCCAAGTTCCCAACATTAACACACACAAAGAGGGCATGTAATAATATCATTTAGAAGTTTAGAACACATATCAATGCTTAGGCATATATGCTGAATCTGGAGACATTGATATCATCTGAAGGAGGCTGGAGTTCGAAAAAGTTTCCTCAAGTGCAGGCCCTCTCTTGCTACCTCCACCACTGCTCTCTCTTCTGATATGTACTAATTCCTTGGCAACATCATATATTCCTAGCTTTCCATCTCCACCAAACAACAAACACCTCATTGCAAGGTCTGCAACTGTTTCTATTTGCTCACGGCGATAGGAAGGTTGTTCATGATAGTAAAGAAGTGGATCCACAATCTCTTCTAGCTTGCCACCTCTTATCTTTTGCAGGGCTATTGGCAAGTCCAAGCAGTTTGAGCCTGCAATCATCTCAATAAGCACCACACCTAAAGCATAAACATCTGTTCTTTGAACACCCGAGCTTTCTTCATGACTCGTAACCAGTAGTCCGAAACCAGAGAGTTTACTAGAAAATTCATCATCAATGAAGATATAACCGGACTTGAGATCACAGTGGAAAATGGGAGGAGACATCTCGTACTGCAAAAAGGCAAGAACACTTGCTGTTTCAGCAGCAATGCTTAACCTCTTGTACCAGTCAAGAGCAACATGTTGTCCTCCTGTTCGGTGTAAATGATCCTCGAGGGTACCTTTTGCAGGATATTCATACACCAGTAGTGGAGTGTAGGCCAAGTCAATACAGCAGCCAAGAAACCGGGCTATATTCCGGTGTAAAATATCAGACAAAGCCTCAATTTGTGATATGACTTGAATCAAGTCTTTTTCATTCTCACAATCTACCTTGTGCACAGCAATGTGGGATCCATCCCCGAGAACCCCAGCATAGATTGTGCCATTATTTCCACTTACAAGCTTTTGATCCTCGTCAAATGCTTTGGTAGCTTCCTCTAGCTCATGGTAAGTGAATAGCTGAGTCTTGCTAGCTTTTCGGAATGATATGCTGCTGTGAAACTGAACTTTCTGAGCTGGATCACACGTTCCCGGTTTAACAGGCCTTTTTAGTAGATATAGAAGTGCCATCAATGAGGCTATGATGAAGAGGGCAGCAAGAACTCCTGCAATTGAAGATTTCATAAATCAAATTGAAGCTGAGATGACTTTGCAGCCTCAATTAGTCTCTGCATATGAAGATTTTTGGGGCTTACCTGCTATAACTACAAGTTTCTTGCTACTATGCCCTTTTTCGAAGCAATCAACGCCGTATGCTTCCTTTCTGTCCTTGATGCAGGCTGTAAAAGGCATGTCAGTAACATTGTAAGTCAAAGAATACAACTCTTCATCGTTTGTATGTGTGACTATCCCTTAACACTGGATTCTACTTGTTTAACATGTCTGAAACATATTATATATTGAACTTCATTAATTTCTTTACTTGAAATTCTAGACTTAAATCTCTGGAAGAAATGATAGTATGGCAATGAGTAGAACCAGGAATATTAGATATCTGGCCCATGCCTAAAGCAGTTTTAAATGCTTAATGCCTATATCATTGCACTATAATAATTCTGCAGAAAACAATTCTACAAGGGAGTGAACATAATTTTCGTATTATCCAAATCACAGAGTTGCCTCCATCATGATGTTGGTAGTGACTGCAGTCTTCCATAATAAGTTAAATCTATATTCCGCAATCCAGTACTAGATTTCCATCTGAAATATATGGGCATTCAAGACCCACATAACAGAGTGAACATGCTTGATAAGAATTATGGATGAATACTTACATATGATGCATCCTTCCCCAGTTGCAAACCCATCACCAATGAACCCATCTTGACAAGCACATCTAACCCCTGCTTGAATTGATGTGGCATTGATTATGTAACCATTGGTAGCACAAACCCCCTTGGATGAGTTTCTTGGCACTGCCCATTCCAACTTTACCCCTCTCTTTCCCATGTTGGACCCTCTCTGAACAACCCAACTTGAAAAGCCCCTGCACCCAAATTTGGAAAACACTGAGAACTTGTCACCAAGATGCCACAAGCTGTGATCAGAAAGAGGGTAGCAGCAAGCAGGAGAGCCATGGCTTTCATTGCCATCACAACCAGGCAAGTCAATGGTTTCACATTCAGTTTTGCACAGAGAAGAGTCCTCACAATCATAGAGGCCTATGACATTGTCAGCAGAGAGGCCAAAGTGGTCGTTTCCCAAGAAGTCAAACAAGTTCAAGTCATTGTACTGGCGGCAGTAGGAAGAGGAGCCTGGAAAATCCACTAGCAAACCATCAGAGAAGAGTTCGAGGATGCGGTAGCTTTCAGAGCCAATGTTGAGGAAAAGGGAGGTTGAGTTGAGGCAAGAGAGATGGAAAACATCAGAGAGTGATGAACAGGATTTGTTCAAGTGAAATGGGAAGGGGATTTGAAGGTCTCCACATTTTTCATGGCACAAGTTTGGTTGCGGTAGCTGGTGTTGTTCCTGGAGAGAATGAGAAATGGTTGAGAACATAAAGAGGCTAAGGAGAAGAAAGGAAGCTAGAGATGATAGATGTAACATTGTCAGTGAAAGTACTGACTTTAGAGAATATTTGCAAGGGAACTTTAAGGTAGTAAAGAAGAAGAAAAGAGCAGTTCAGGAGTTCAGGTTGATATTGGGACTGTATGTGTCAATATATTCAATATATGAATGAGAGAGAGAGAGAGAGAGAGAGAGAGAGAGTTGTAATTTAAAATAAGACTTCGTACATACATTTTTCTACGTACGTACGTACACATAGTTTTTGACATGTCATGAACCCTACTATTAATGTCTTTAGATGTGGTAGCTAAATAACGGATTAGCACCATGTCAAAGAGAATATCATAAATCAATGTCCTTAGATTTGATTGATTGGTACGTGTGTATATAATTTCATCAACCACCAAACAGTACTTTAACAATGAATGTATGACGCTCTCCCAAATGAGTATGATTTACAAGTACACAAGTATCACAGACAAAACTCTAATGCTATATATTTTCACAAACTAAAGTTTTGTTCATCTAAAACTTCAAACACAAAGACAATATATTAACTTACATAATTGATATACAAAAGCTTATAACAATCGTCTATAAGAATGTAATAGATATTAGATTTTGAGTCTGACATGCATACAAATACTGTTTACGTACAGTACTATAGTATATATCTACCGGAATGTATAGCTTTGCTATAGCTAGGTAGCTTAGGAGTTTGAGGAGGAGACGATTGGTCTGGGGAATAGGCTACAATCGGTACGATATCACCATATATTCATATGGAATGCTGTGCATTTTGTGAGCGTGGCCAAAGTGGGAGGTTTTCGATTCAAGTTCAAAGGCTCTCATATATAAAATCTGAGATATATAATTTGCATGGCCTTCGAGATTTGGTATTTTAACGCATCAACGTACAATTAAACTATGTAGTTTGAGAATTACGGAATGTCAGATCTGTACTCGTTGCCACTAATCCTACTATAATCTAAGTAGGAAAATTAGTTTCATATACTGACAGTTGTGAATTGTAAAATCTCTCTAGCCCCAATGCCACGCATGGTGGGTGTTCATTTAGAGCCGCGTTCGTTGTAACAAGGCTTTGACATGTGTTAACTCGCAGAGTTTGAGTTTGCTGCCTGCTTCACTTGTATGCCTGGAGCCCTGGAATTTGATATAGAAATTGGGAGAAATGAGAGACATTAAGTTTTGGGGTTGGCATTCTTCTCGATGATTGTTGTGAGCTTCTCTCTGTGTGTATTGGGAACTTGGAGATGCCAACTTCAGCCAGGGTTACGTGTCGATTAATCTGAACCCTAAACCCCAAAAGTATTGTGAAATTGGTGGAGATATGTATGTTTGTTCATGCCCTAGGTTTATCTCCAAAGTACATGTTACCATACCATTTGCGCAGCTGGGGAGTGTTAGGACTGAGAATGAATGATCTAGTCTGAAATATTTCAAAGAGAAAAGTTCTTAACTTGCTTGTCAAGTAAAGACAACTATTATCCGGATCAAATACATTTAACTTTTTTAATTAAACCAGAACGAATTCAGGTAACACTTACCCTGCCCCCCGCAGTCGAACTCCCACTGTTCGTCTTGATCTATGATGCGATCAGCTACTATGACTATTGCCGCCCATGTTTTAATTGCCATTTGTTTTTGTTGATTATTCTTAAAAGATTTTGGCTTCATATCCCCCTCAATTTGGATACACAGTACCTAATGATGTGATGTGTAAAATACGAATTAGAAAATTGATTAAAGAGTTACAAACCAAACTTCATTTCACTATTGAGGTCAAGAGGGCTAATTTCGGTGGAGGAATGAGACTAAAACTTGGGTGACCTCAACTATAGTCTGACCAATTACTAACTAACTGGCAGGAGGGAAGTGACCGCTTTATAATATGGTGCAATACCGGTTTATATTAGGCATTTTAATGATTTTATAACTGAAGAACGATAGCGGATTCATAAAAGAATGTTAAGGTGTCTTGCATATTATACCTCTAATTTTAACGAAATCCATTAGACCTATTACAAATTATAATTCTTGTTAGGATGATATCGATGAATTTGATAATACAGAGTATCAATACCACTGGCGGAGCTACATTGAGGCCAGAGGGGGCCTTGGCCCCTGCAAAATTTTGAAAACCCTCCTTACTTCATATGTATTTGACAATTTATGACATTTGGTAAAAATCTAAGTTTTGGCCCCTCCAAACATAGATTTGTGGTTCCCCCATTGATCAATACATCAGTGCGCGAAGGTTTTGTAGGCTATATATGCTATAACACCAATGTAAGAGCCTCCATTTCTGTCACTTTCGATATTTTAGGTTAATTTCCATATACACTTACTTTGATACAAGGAAACTATAGTCTCGTTCACACGGTAAGTAGCTGATTATGAATTCATGCTCAACCACCATTAGATGTAAATCTAAGGGTGACGAGATTTTTTTTTAAATTGAGTTTTTTTTCAAGTCTTGAATTTACATCTAATAATAGTTGAACATGAATTCAATTGACAATTTGCAGAATAAACGAACATCTAAAGTTCTAATGAGATCTTAAGTTGGGCTTGAAACACTCTATCACTTGTGGTTTCTAGAGTTCTCCAAGTCCACTAATATGGTGTGTTCATATTAGCAACGCCATTTACGGCATGGACCATGAGTAAAAGGGTTAAGAGAGACTATGATGCATGTGCTATTGTGCCTTCCGACTCTTATAGATACCGAACTAAATAATCAGGATGACCAAGAGGCCAAGACTATGGAACTCGCCAAGGAATCTAAATTTCTATCATTGATGTGAAGTATATAGGACCATCAAGTATGATGTGACACAAGAGTAACAACTTCGTACTCGTGTATGAGCGAGCGTAAAATTATCTCTTAAAATAGTACAAAAAGTGATGTGAAACGACTTATTAATCTCATATCTAATGAAATAATATAACAAACTACTATAAAACAATAAAATTATATGAACTAAATACAAAGGATAAATGAATCTCAACCGCATTGGACCAAATCTAATGGCTAAAGATCATAACCATCAGATTGTTTTGCAATCTTAAACCCCATTTATAAGCATCATCTAAAGGCATGATGATTGGGGTTTTTTTTACTGTGGTATAAAAACAGATTTGTTGTTTTACTTTTACCACTCAGCTTATTGTATACTCATCCTTGCTCCATAGGATAAAGCTGTCCTCCTCTCTCTCTCTCTCTCTCTCTCAAAGCAAAAAGTGTTACTTTGGGACTCTCCCCTCCTGCAAATTCTCTCATTGGCAACATCGGCGTCGTTTCCTCGCAGAAAGTAACGGAAAATCCGACGGCTTTTTCGTCCCCAATTCCCAAAACATGACCAAGTTTGATGATAATAGGATCGTCTCAAACTACCCGAACCCACCACCAACACTGCTTCACTTCACAATGATCTTCTTCTTCTTCTTCTTCTCCTTCTTCATCTTCAACTAAAACCCAACACCTCACCATGGAGCCATCCAACACCAACAACAACAAGTCCCGGTTGATCGGAGACTACATACTGGGCCCGAAAGTCGGGTCGGGTTCCTTCGCCGTCGTGTGGCGCTCGACCCATCGCCAACTGGGTATTGAAGTTGCCGTGAAAGAGATTGACAAGAAACAATTGACCCCAAAAGTCAGCGACAGTTTACTCAAGGAAATTTCGATTCTTAGTACTATACACCATCCCAACATCATTCATCTTTTCGAGGCTATTCAGGTTACTTTTTGTTGTGTTTGAGTTTAACCAGTGTTTGGTTTTTTTTTTTTTTTACTTTATTTGAATGTGGGTTGTTTGTAGACTAAGGACAGAATTTACCTTGTGCTGGAGTACTGTGATGGAGGTGACTTGGCGGCTTATATACAGAGGCATGGGAAAGTTTCAGAGACTGTGGCCAGACACTTCATGAGGCAATTGGGTATTGTGTTCTGTGCTCAAGTTTGAATTTTTATGGATGTGTGTTTGGTTTTATAGTATGTTTATAGTGTTTACTTATTTGGGGTTGTGCAAGAAATTGGATTCTGGGTGCTTTTTTAATGGGTTGGGAAGTTTGGCGTGTGCTTGTTGATTAGGTTGGAGTTTTGTTCTATGCTCAAGTTTTAATTTATTTATTTTTGGTTGTGTGGTTCATGTTTATGGTGTTTACTTAATTGGGTTCGTGCTGAAAATTGGAAATTGGTTGAGGGAGTTTGGTGTGTGCTTTTATTGGGAGAATTGAGTTCTTGGATGGTTAGGTTCTGAATAATGATTAGGATGAGTGGGAATGGTCTTATTAGTGATCACAATGCTTTGCGTTTCTTCCATAATTGCTATTTTTTCCCTATGTGGTTTTGACATGTTTAATTTGGCTGTCCTGAGCAGCTGCAGGATTGCAAGTGCTTCAGGAAAAGCAGCTCATCCACCGGGATTTAAAACCACAGGTATGATGTTCCTTGTTGGGTTATCATCTTATCTTAGGTGATTTAACTCTTGAATGTCGTTCTAGTGAGCACCCAGTCAGCCAGAATGTGCAACTTGCCAAATTTATGGGTATTGGCTTTTTATGGTTGGTTATGTTCGTGAGCACCCAGTCAGCCAGAATGTGCACCCACACGTCATTGTATAAAGTTCTATAACATGGACACAAAGTTTTAATTCTGTTTGGTTCATTACTTACATGATTTCTCTTTGAACTTGTAGAACTTACTCTTGTCAGCCAATGAGGAAACCCCTCTATTGAAGATAGGGGACTTTGGTTTTGCAAGGTAGGATCTGCTTATTATGAAATTTACTGCCGCATCTCAAGTAAAGTGTCGGCTATTTATACAGTAAATAAATTATTTAGCTTTGGGGTGCTTGTATGGTCTTGCCATGACACCATTTGCTTGTAGAGTAGTTCATAGCTAATATGATGCCCCAAAATGGTTAAATTTAGGCTGCTCAGAAGAACTCAATAGAATTCATGTGCAAGTACATGATTTGTTGTCAGGTTAGTCTTAAGCTCATACAAGTTTAGGTCTTGAACATGACCATGTGGTAAAAAAGAGGCCTGCGTTTTTGAACTTCAGGTTCCAAGTTCTCTTTCTGTCATCCAAATCCCTTGTTCTTAGTCTGTAGAAATAATACTAGTCAGAATTAATCAGCATGAACAGAAGCAGATAAGTCATGTGGGGAAGTTTATTAAGACTGTCACATCTTCAATATGCAGATCAGTTTTCTAAGTGTTTCTGAAGCAACTTGTGTCAGCAAGAAGAACTTAAAAATTTTAGTCCACTTTATTAGCAATTATAAGTAATAAATGTTGGAGACACATTTCAATTGCAACTGGTACTTGATCCTTTTCTTTTTTCCTTTCCTTTCCTTCTGGACTCATTCGGTATTTGGTTAACCTGTCTTCAGATCTGTCACACCGCAAAACTTGGCTGACACGCTTTGTGGTTCACCGTTATACATGGCTCCAGAGATTATTCTGAACCAGAAGTATGATGCAAAGGTGACAGATTGTGTCACTATCAGTACCGACATGTGTTGAGCATCTTTCCCTGTTTATTGTCATATCTGACTTCTTTGTTATGGTCTTTGAAGGCTGATTTATGGAGTGTTGGAGCAATTTTATTTCAGCTAGTGACTGGGACACTACCATTTGATGGGAATAGTCAATTGCAGGTTCTTAAAATTTTCCTTTCACATTCTAAAAAAAAAACACTAAGAGGCCTATATATTTGAATGAGTTATATCTGTCCTCTGATCGTGTTTCTGCTATATACAGCTTTTTCAAAATGTTCTGACTACTGAGTTGCGGTTTCCAAAAGGTGCTTTGGAAGTTCTGGATCCAGATTGTGTAGATCTCTGCAGAAGCCTTTTGCGTCTAAATCCAGGTGATGGTTGCTATCTAAAAGGCATCTCTGATTGTATGCTCGTGTGTAATTGATCAGTTCAGAATCTCAAAAATTGGAGAAGATAGTACAACTGTTATATGAATATCCCAAAGTTATTAAGCTCTTCAAAAATGCTAACACTGTAAAAACCAAACTTCCAATGCAGTTGAGCGCTTGTCGTTTCAGGAGTTCTTCAATCACAAGTTTCTCAGAGAAGCAAGGTAGAAAGCATTTAATTTCTTGACTTCCAAATTGTATTATTAGGGGTTGTGGATGCCCAATGCAATTACTACATATCCAATATAAAATTTATATGTGCATATGATAGCACTCTATCTTGTCCACATATATTCATTGTCAAGCTGAAATTGGAGGAGCTGCTTAAAACAGTGATGTTTTATTCCTGTAATCTGCAGGGTGATGATGGATGTTGGATATACTTCACCACTTAAATCAACTGGTGAAAAGCCTAGTTCTTCTGCCTCCAGTAAGATGTTGCAATTGCATGCCACACATTCTGTCAACAAATCTATCAGAAATCTGGGTTCAGATTCAGCAGCAGATATTAAAGGGATTGTGCCAGGTTCTGCATGTGATAGGCCCAAGAAATCTGTTATCTCTCAGGATGAGCCTCGAGGTTTGTACTTCTTTTTTTTTATTTTCTCCAAGTATGCTGGTGCTTTGATGTAATTACTTTAAT
Organism: Argentina anserina; assembly: GCF_933775445.1. Classification (NCBI taxonomy): domain Eukaryota; kingdom Viridiplantae; phylum Streptophyta; class Magnoliopsida; order Rosales; family Rosaceae; genus Argentina; species Argentina anserina. The sequence continues at coordinate 16,705,442 of NC_065878.1, read as the reverse complement.
TTGGTTTCTACAGTTTCTGATTCAATGGAGTCGATTGAGAAAGACTATGTGATGGTTAATTCTCATTTTGCGTCAATGGAGAGTTTCTCTTATCATCTTGAACATTCCCTGCAACTTGATTCCACAACCAGAGCTTCTATCTGTGCTTCTAAGCAGAAAGATCATGGTCTCCCACGTGTCATGAAAATAGATGAGGTGGCAACTAATTCTATCACTGCGGGAAGTTCACAAACGCGAGGATCAGTTATAGTACCAGCATCTTGTGCATCAACTCTATTACTGGAAGTGCAAGGACTATCTATATTGCATCCTTCAACCAGGCTACATCTGTTACATCAGCATGCTCAGGTTCTTGCTGATCTTTCTCAGGAAAAGGTACTTTATTTACAGTTTTTCATTTGGAATATGTACATATAGGCAGTGACTCAGTATTTGATTTTTTTTTACAGTAGTTTTATGGTAGGGTAATTCAGTTGTTTTTTTTATAATGAAGAAGTCTCTCTCGGAGAAGTAATGGTTACTCTTCTTGGTTGCAGTACAATGCAGGACTGTATCTGGAGTCATTTTCGGTTGAACTGGTTGTTTTGGCCATATGGAAGAAAGCTCTTCAAATTTGCAGCAGTTGGCTGGCATCAGTTGACAAGGACGAAATGCCCGAAAGCAGTTCAGCGAATGCATCCTCAGTTCAGGGTGGCTTATCACTAAACAATTCAGAATATTTAGACTTTACTAGGCCTTCATCTGTTTCAGTTTGGGCCGAGCAAGGTTTTCTAGTTGCATTTGATCGCGCAGAGAAGTTATCCGTTCATGTCCGAGATATGGATGGTTGGACATTCAATATTTAAAAATGATTTTCTGGTTTACCATATATATTTTGCTCACAGTGTCATTCATATTGTAGGTGCTGCTGAAGTACCAGACGCGATGGAAATTATATACCAAAAAGCTCTAGAAGTTGGGACAACTGCTGCTGTGAGTTCCTTTTATACTCCCATTTTATTTTATTTTATTTTTATTTTCGTTTAATTCTGCAATCTTGTTTGGAGATGACAATAGCTTATGTCTAAGTAGACTTTCTGTATGACAGGTAGACGAGTATATGGAGAACAAAGGTAGTGCAGCAGCATTGTACACCAAAGCTATGCTTCTACTCTCTTTTATTGCAGGAGAAGCAACCTCCCTGCCCCTAAACCCTCCATTTTCTTTAACTCCGGCCAATAAGAAGCGAGTTCAACAATACATGGTAAACTTGGAGTCCCATCGGATTAAATTTTTCAAGCCAGACTACACCCGTGCAATTTGAAGACTCCACTACCCCGTAAATATTACTGGTGTACAGCCATCCTCAACCAAGCTCATTTCTTGTGCATATTACCGCTGCAGTGTAAATTGTAGTCAGATCACCAGGCAGTTTTCTGAAACATTGGGTGATGACGACGATGATTATTAACAGTGACAAATATCTACTATAGGGAAGTCTGTAGCAGACCAGACCACAGGCTATATCGAACAAGATTACCTTATTGCTCGAGGTTTTTGTTAATAACTTATCTATTCTTTCTATGGACTGGTTGTAAATATAGATACTGCCCAGACTCGTGCTTATAGCAACTGTCAAGACTTCACTTCTCGCAATCAGTTTTCACTAATTGCGGCACTTGTTATGCGATTTAAGGATCTTTCGGCCGTATCAGCCATTGTAGACAGTCATGCGTACAACTCTCCGGTCATCTCTGTTTCATATTTGCACAATTGTACAATGGCTACTCTCACAGCAGTCAGAATGAAGAAACCTTCGACCTTTATTGTCAACCGAATGTGCAAGACTGCAAGAGTTTCTCATCACTCCTAAGCAAAGGAGCTTCTCATCACATCAGAAAATGTGTCTACAGATTACAGTTACAGCTGCATGAAATACAAGCGCAACCAACCGAACCTTGGGGTGAAAACAATTTGCATGAGATGGCAAACATTCATGCAGTAAAATTGGATACTTCAAAATCTCATCTAATATAGAAGTCATGTCATGGCTGATCAAATTACTTGAATGTACCTTGGTAACACTAATGAAGAAAGTCCTCACAGTGCAGTTGCAAGGGTCCAAGGTAGTGAATGAGTAAATGCAGGAAATATATACGGTACACACACCCAGACAGTTCCTGATCTGCTTTAACATGAAAATTGAAATGAACGCAAATGAATATAATATACTAAAGGGGGAAGCAATAACATTGCATGCAAACGCAAAGGTTTCCTTTGGTTTTGCATGCAATATAGGATGTCAGGTTGAAGCTTCCCCTTCCAAGCGAAGCCTCTTTGGACCTTTCTCTTCACAATGGCTGCTGGCACTTGCCACCCTGTTCTCATTCGCCTCTACCGAACATCTTTTGTAAGGCTTGAATCCTGTTCGACGAGCCTTTAGCTTTCCATATCCCAGGCCTAATGTCAACAGCCCCTCTGCATCGTTGAGCCCTCCTGGTGGTGATGCAATTTTCTCCACTTCCGGGTGACAAAATGGTGCCCAAACCTTGCTGTTTAGATCTAACATCAGAGCTCTTCTGTCAGTCTCACTATTTCGCTGTCCTTCTGTAGTGTCCTGATGCCCCTGATCCTTCATGTCAGGTGGGGGTGAAAAACTCTGGGGCAGTACCTCTCTTGAGAATAATGCTTGAAATGCCATTCGCCCCTATCAAAGATAGTTGATTTGGTAAGAGAACAACTAAAATTACACATATTCGGCCAAATAGAATATCCTAAACAAAATGTGTACAAATACCTCTTCAGAAACCTCTTTCCATGAATCATTCAAGTGTCTGTCTTTCCAAGAATCACTCATGTTGCTTATACTTCTAGTGCGGCGATTACTAGTCTCAGAAGCTGGATTTACATCTGGTTCCTTTAGTTCTTCCTCACCTTTGTCTTGCTTCTCTAATGCGTCTGTCTCTACTTCGCTGCAGGAAGTTGTGTTTGAACCACAAGAGGAACGGTCCACCTATTTTTTTGGCAAAATAAGAAACAATTGGTTTATTGAAATTAAAGGGGAAGTACAAAAGTATTAAAGGACAACTAGTAATGAGTTGTGTTAAACATTTTTATGGAAAACCTGTTTTCTGCTCTTGGCTTTGTTTTCAGCAAAAACTTTTTCTTTATTGAAAATAAAAGATAGTACAAGGTAACTGAAACACGACTAGTAGTCCGCTCTATGACAATATTAAAGGAAAACCTGTTTTTTGCTCTTTGCTTTGTTCGAGTCTTGAACTTCAGTTGACGCTATGTCCTTCTCAATATCATCAGCTTTTGATCCATTATCAGGCTTTGCACCTCCATTATCAGAATCTGATGAGGATATGGTTGGTGATTTTGCAGGTGAATGTTGTGCCTGCACAACTTCTGAGTGTCCTGGGTCCTGCTGTTGATCCTGCAAGGAAGGAACTCGAAGAGAATCATGTCCTTTTTCCGTCTCGGCAGCAGGAGGTTGATCTTTGTCCATTAATGAAACTCCACTCATGGGCACAGGACAGCTAAAGCCAGTCTGAAGAGGAGCGCACAAAGGGAGCATTCCATGAGCAGCCCACCACGCAGTCGCTGCAGCTACTGTGGCCGCAGCAATAGCTGCCATATTTGGAGGAGAGTTCATTTGACTAGATGGAAAACCTCCGGTTGAGCATGCAGGAGAATGTTCCTTGTTCTCCACATTTGTGTAAGGCCAGAATGAGGCTGCAAAACTAGCCGCAGCATGGGCTGCAGGGTTCTGTAGCAGAGAAGACACGATCAAACTTGAAAATGTGGAGTAAAGGGATGAGTGGTAGTCCTCTTGATTGTGGTGGAATGGGGTGAATGGAGGCGGAGTAGCTGGAATTGATTGGTCGATACAAGATCTTGGTACATTACTAGTATGTTCAGTAGTAGTAGTAGTAGTAGTAGATGCAGCTGGATTCGTGTAAAGGTTAGGCTGTACATGAATCTTTCCCATAGGATGAAACACAGGGCCCTGGAATGATAATGACAAAGTGGGGGTTGTAGTTCGATTACTTTCTTCTATACTTCCATCTAGTATGTGTATAGGAACATTCCTCGGGCAGGTCAGAGTACTTTGCATCCCATCTGTTGGCAATGAACAATTCAAATCATCTGCTTTCTCACCTTGAACCAACTTAAAAGCATTAGTGTCCTCCAACTTTGAGGCTTCACTTGTGGCATTATCTTGAACTATCATTTTGCCATCAGTTTTCTTCAAATTCTCATTTCCTTTAAGTTCAATAGTGACATAAGATTCATTGCCGTCTTGAGGGATTACCTTTTTCACTGGAGGCACAAACTCTCTAAAAGTGCAAGAAATTCTGGGTGCCGCCTGTGGAGGCATGGAACTTTTGTTTGCAGAAGACACAGAGGAGCAATGCGATTCTGAGAGTAAGGTGCAGACTTCTGAACAATTTTTATCGTTGTTTTGTTTTCCATAACCAAGCTTTTCTCCTTCACTGGATCTCTGCTAATGGTGTTGCAGGTCAATTTACATGAACAAAGAAGAAGATGAGAACAAGAAAAGTCCTTATTCATAAAGAATAAAAATGATAACCTCATTGCGTTGTCCTTTCTCCAAGTCCACTGATTGTTTAGAATGTGAAGAAGAAGCTGATGACACAAGGTTCCCATCCTTTGCTCCAACATGCGATGTGGACCATGTGGGAGCAGCATCGCTAGATTTCCGAGGATAAGGATTGCTTGGTTTCCTTTTAGGACGCGGAGGCGGAATATCTATGTCAATTGATTGCCCTACAGGAACACCTTTACTGACTGCCTCCTTCTCCAGCTGAAAGTTAAACATTACTTTTGTCAGCGATGATAAATTTCATTATAAGTTTACTGAGCACCATAATCAGTGGTCTAATGGAGTGCAATGTCTTAATAATCTTGCAAATTTGATAAAAATGTCTCACTGTTGAAAAGGAAATAGCTGAAGTATCTGACCAACATGCTCAGAAACATGTACCTGATAAAATGCACGGCAAATGTCTAGACATAGGAGACTAGTTCATATCAGTGAACTGTGTAACAATGGTTATATGACATCTATGATCACGGTGGGAGATAAGAACAAAAAGAAGAATACCCCTTGGTAATGGTCTAAAGAGTACTGATATGAGAGGATGATGGCTGGAAACTGGTCGCAATTTCCACGAGTAAGCCATTAAAATAATATTACTCGCCTCCTGATGAGTGCAGATGCTTTCTTATGCATTTCAGAGGAAGAGTCGTTCTGGATGCCTACTAATCCCAGGAAACTGATTAAAGTTGGCCTCTCTCTATATATCGACAACAAGAGAAGTTTCAATTTGCATCAATTCCCAGAAGATCTTGATGACATACTAATCTCTTCAAATTGACTGACCAACAAACTTTATATACGAATTGCTTATTTCTTTGTATATAATTTCTATATTTCAACCTCTTCTAAAAAAAATTCTATCATTCAACCAGTTTAGGGTTTGCTTTAAAATTCTAAGGCTGTCCATGGGAGGTGAGCCATTTCATATCCATACCAAGTAGATTTCAATTAACTTTGTTTAGAATAATAACCTTGCTCACAATCTAAGTAAATTAAGCACGGGTCACAAAATCTTCAGGGAGAAAAAAATTAACACTTGTTTGCTACAGTCAACTTCAGGTTCTTTTGCATGACAATCAAGGTAACTTAATCTCTGATGAATCACATATTTATAAAACACTATACTCAAAATTTGCTGGATGCTCATCAGGCAAATACTGACTTTTACAAGCTATCAACTTGCATGCACAAATCAAAGTCCTCCTGAAAACCCAATCGCTAAATCACCATGTATCAAACTCAGCATTTTGGATCTGGTTCTCTCGTATAACTGACTAGGAAATGAAACCCCTTATTTTGATATATACATAAACGCCAAGTCGCCAAAGTATAAGCATCATTGTTTATTTATTTACTTTTTTTCTATACAAAAGAGGATCCAAAGGGAGAGCGCCAAGGCCAGAAGGACATTACAACTAGCGCAAACTGCTATAATCTAGTTGACAATTATGGAAACTAAACTTTTAGTAGCCATTAATTTTTTAACATAAAGAAGGTTCTTTCAGGCTAAGTATGGAACTGGTGATACACTGTGCATTTACACTGTATTTTATTACTTGCTCTATTATTATAAAGATAAGCCTCAAGAGGAACTTGAAAATGCATGTTTGTTCCACTATGAAATTTATGATTCAGTCGATTCATGTAGTTGTGATATAGCATGTGCAAGCATCAATAGATTTTTAAGCATAAAATAGTTTCAGCCAGTTCCATGTTTGCTGTCCGCAATCAACCATCTAGTTGATGTTTGAGTAGCAGATCCATAAGAGCCCCATATACTGGGACGTCTTTTCTATATAATGGCTAGACATTATACAGCAAACAACCATATGAAAGAACAAATACCTTCTGTCCTTCTATCAGACTAGCATTTACAAGAACCTTTAACGGCCCTTAGATTATCTCGCAGACAAATGACAGGATGACATGGTTATGTAGTTATTAGTCATGGCAATGAAATTATATGCAACCTGCTATCCAGAGTAGAATTATTATTAACCACATTCAGAAATAAACCTAAAGTGCACTTTAAAGGATCAATGTTGTGTCCAAACAAACCATAAGAAACAAAGCACACATCTTGCAAAAGAAGAAGATGAGAGAAGGTATAGATTGACCTTTGTAAAAAACTTCTGCGCATGACTTCTGATCTGCACAGCAGTCTTTGTTCCTATATGCTCTGCAAACCACAAAATAACACCAGATGGGGAAAAGATTACAATCACGACCCCGACTTGGGAAAAACTTTTAGCAATATATCATGCCAAGGCCCTGTTAACATCAGCTATTTACAGATTCAGCTCAAAGAAGTTTATACTAACAGGATATATAGTTCGGAAATGGAGAGAAGAACGAGATGCGAAATGTAACCTTCAATGCGCTGCCATGCTCGCCCATAGAGCTTCAAGGCTTCAAGAAACCTATTATGCTCCTCCTCAGTCCACCGCTCCCGCTGCTTGGTAATAGTGTACGGCTTTCTTGCCTAACATTCGCATACCAAATTTCAGCTACTTACAACTCACTACACAGTTAAAACTTTAAACCAAAGAGCGTTCCCCCTTTGTTACCTTAATGATCAAATCATCTCCAGATGCGACAGTGTCCATCACTGGACTTGCGCAGCTGAACGCTGCTCCAAATCCTCTCTAACCAGCTAAGTGAACCTTCTCTCACTAGTGAAAGCACCGCGCGTTGCTATCCCTAGTAAACTAAGCCTACAAGTGGCTCCTACGACTGCAAAAGAAACACAGCAATGGGTAGAGATCCGTCTCTGATTTATAGCAGCACAATTAAGCATTCGAATTTCGCAGGAAACCGAATCTTATATATAGCATAAATTGATCCAATCAGCAAATTCAAACTCCACCTAAACCACATAGATAGATAGAGTGAGAGGATCAGAGAGCTGCTTCAGTAAAATAAATTTCCTTATTCAGGATCCTCACCAAAACGAACCGCAAGAAGAAGAAGAAGAGGACGCCAAGACCTTTAACTACGAAGAAAAACGAACACGAAAAAGAGAGGAATGAAATTCCGATCAGTTGCTCTGCACAAATTCTTAAGCTCTGTTTGGTTGCTGATAGAATCGAAATATATCAGAAAAAGATTCGTAGCTCAAATCTGAGCTTTGTTCTATCACTTACTGAGCTCTCTTATTCAATTTTCAAAGCTCAATTTCATCATCGATTTTTTCAAACTTTAATTTCGCATCAGCAACCAAACCGAGAGAGAGAAATAGAGACGAGCTCAAACACTTGAGGAAATGAGTGGAAGAGTAAAGCGTACCTTTCATGGCGACGGATGAGAGTGAGTGAGTGAGACTCACCGGAGCTGTCACCGCACTCGCGCCGGCGACGGCATGGTTTCCGGCGAGGGAGAGATCCGAAAAATATCGGAAGACAAAATCTTTCGCACAGAAAAATAAGGAAAGAGTGTGAGAGAAGAAGTGGAGTCTAAATTGTAGAAGAAGAAGAAGAAGAATAAGAAAGAAAAGAGGGACTTAACCAGAAGAGAAGAGCTCCAGTTCTTGTGAAGGAAGGAGCAATCTCAGCCACTATTTTTTCTTGTGGATTTTGATTTTCTTTGATTCGATTTTCTCTTTTTCATTTTCTGGTTTTTATTACTCTTATGGCTGCTACAGTCTCTCACCCCACCGGGAGGCTAAGATCGCGCCAGGTGTCGCAAATTTAGCCCTTTCGTTTTCAGTTTTTATTTTTATTTCTTTTTAGTTTTAAAAAATCAGTGATTCTCATCCACAAGCTCTTCCCTCCGAGGAGAGAGAGGGCTATTTCTGCAAAAGCGCCTCCAGCGGTGCTCTGTGGGGCCCTTAGAAACGTGGCGGTGAGGGAGACGCGGTACACCGGGAGTAGCCGGTGAGATGGTACGGACAAAAAGACCGAGGGAGGGAATTTGGGAGACGTGGCTATTGTGGTAACCGCTACGTGCAAGGAGACAAGGGGGTTGTGGATGACCGGTCAATGATTGCCTTAAAGGGAAGGTGAGGGTCTCGCGCGGGGCACGTGATATGCATATTGGTGGGGGTGTACTGTGTAGTGATGGTGTTGTGGTGTGGATTACCCGCTACTTTTCGGGGAAATCTGAGGCGTTCGTCATGAATGTGATGCGATCGGGACCGTCAATTTTGTTAGGCTGCGAATTGAGAGAGGATCATGTGACGTGTCTATTTTGAAAGTAGGGGAGAGATAATTAGAAGCTTCTGGGTGGATTCGTTCTATTTTATTTTATTTTAGCCTTAAAGGGGTTAGGTATTTTGACTATTTTTGTATTTAAACTTTATAGCCCTGCTGAGAGTTGTGGCCTGTGGGGAGTGTGGGCTGTACAAGTACTTGGTAGTTTGGGTTCTCCTTGCTACGGTTCTCGTTTGTGTTGTAGGCTTTATTTCGCAAGTATTCTGACTTATCTGACTATTCTCCATGACGATATTGATCATGAGGCTTCACCCTGAGATCTGGAGTATCTTTAGGTTGTTTTGCATATTTTAGTTTTGTCGTAGTCTGCGAGAGCGTTATGTTGTTCATGTTGTAAATATTCTTTTTACTTAACAATATCATGCTGCCGTTTTGGATTAAAAAAAACAATTATTTACTCAAGTAACCAGAATGGTTATAGTTTATATATGTTACTTTCAGAAGTGTGTAACGAAATGGTCATATTTGATTTCCATATTTATTCTCAGAAGTTGGGTGTTAAACTTGACCCTAGGTATATCTGTTTTAGAGGCCGGAAAAGTCTTACATTAGTCTCATAACGGCAATTCTACAACTTATTTCCAGCGGTGAATTACTGAATTTTTTTCATAAGTTGGCCTAATTGGCATATCGATTTAACTCGACTTTTTGATTCATCTGCTTTTGCATCACCAGATTGTCATATCAAAATGGCTTGCATCAAGCAATACATTCCAAGGCGTTAATTATAGAATCGACCACTGGGCCTTACTCGAGTTTCATATAGATGGCCTTACTCGACTTGGTCTTGATCGTTTGGTCATGGCTTGGTCTTGATCGTTTGCCCTCGGTTGTAAGCAAGACGACCTCATTTTCGTTCAACGCCAACATGTAAAAAAAAAAGATGATCATTCTCATTATTTCAGTGAATTTACAAATAAATAGCTGCCTCTTTAGACGCAGATTGATCTTTCACTGTTTTGGCTTAAGTAAAGTAGCTTGGTTACTTCATCTGTTTAACTCTTTATTCTTTATATATCGTTTATGTTTGTCCGTAAATAAGAGCTAGTTCCACAGCTATTGACACGAGTAAGAATCAAGGGTTTCCGTGCTCATAATTTTATAGAGACTGATTTTTTAATTATAATTAGTAGCTAACTTAATTCTTTGTATTGAGGCCAGGGACTTTCACCATATACAATTAGATTTAGTGGACATGTGCATGAGGCTAATTAAACAGAATAAGGAGAATTAATCAACATATACACGCGAACCTCAGTGATTGAACAATCGACCAGTTTCTAAAATATTAACCTTCCAACGAGCTCCTACCATGATAATGAAAGATGCACACAATCGAAAGAAAGCAATTAAACTCTGACATTATATAAAACAATAACAAAAGAAAAGATCGATCTTCGCCAGCAACAATCTTAATTTCCCGCTTTATTAAAAGAGATCAACTTCCTAAACTTGATCCATATCTTCTCCCATACAACAGCCTCATAATTCGCCAAGGAATCACCTTCATTGACAGAAATGACGAGCCGATACTTGATGCCTGCAACGACCTGTGTCTCTCCCCGGACCACACTCTGAAACACCAAGCTCTTTTTCTGAGATTGGTTGTACTCCGACACCGCAAACTCCGCAATTTCCTTAACGTGGGGATCACCGATGTTTTTTATTGGAGTCCAGCCCCCGATGACTGTCTCATCTGCGACGGCCGTGACCAGTGGAAGGAGGAGGAGGAGGAGAGCAAAGAGTGCGAGAACGAGGCGGTGCCGACGCATCATATCCTCAGAAATACAGGTTAGGTTATGAAGACAAGAGCTTATATGGCAGTGTTTGGACGTAAGAAATTAACTTCTTATAAATTGTTTCCTCGTCGTTACGTAAGGTTTGATATTTACTAGAAAGTTGATAGAGAAGGAAAAGAAACAGAATTAGCTGGTCAGTGAAAACGTGATGTATGCATTCAGGAAATATCGAGAGGCCGCGGCGCGCGGTGGATCGGTGCAAGGATCCAAATGTAGATATGATGAAGTGACAAGTGGCGTTTTGTACATTGTTTTGTAGTTACGTTCTATTTCATGCGTTGATGCCTAGTATTACGTTGAAACGTTCATTTCATGCAAGCTCGCACATTTCTTGCTCATTGTTTTTGGTCGAGTGTATGGATGTTCCAGGTTAGTTTATGTACGTTATATATAAAAAAAAACTATCAGGCTAGGGCATTGATGTACAATATTTGTATGGATGTTTTCGTACGTGTCGGGTCATTTGTGCATCTTCTTAATGATCTGCTCTAGAGGAAAACAAATTATCAATTTAGGGTGTACATCATATTGAGGATTATGTACGTCGTGTTGGTACATAGCTAATTAGAAATAAATCATGTTGGTACGTAGCTAGGTAGTGTAAATAATTTCAGTACGACTATGTGCGTCGTAATCAATTTTTATCCAATACAAATGTACTAGCATTCTAGGTAGAAAGTTACTAGCCACCCAAGAATCCCATTTTTCATTCCCGCAAGCGCCCGTTTGTAAAGATTCAAGTTCTAGATTTCTAGCATGAAAACCTTGATGGAAAACAAGTTCCTAACATTTTTCTTAAAAACTTTGAGAAAAAAAAATCCCTAATATGTTGGTTGACACACCAGCCAATAGATTGAAGATTTCATGCAGCAGTGTAGCACCAGTATATAAGATCCTAACATGCAATGCTGCAAGGTGCTAGACAAGAAAAGAAATTCACCTGAAAATCCTGTTTGAGATTTGTTATATACCTAATAACTTCGGTGAATTAAACGCCCCCTCCCTTGAAACACAGTTTGATGCGTATCGATCACATGGGTTATATATATATAGCCCTTTTAGTTTGGATTTTTTTTAGTTAAAAAAAAAAGGTTATCACACAAATTTTTAAAATCACCAAATCGCATTTTCACCGTTCATTTTATAGATCTATATGAGTAAATCACGTCTATAAATTCTCAAATAATTTGATGATTGTCAAGAACTTCAAAAAAGTGATTTATTTTTAATGACCTCGGACAGTTCAGGATCATTAAAAAAGTATTGAACTTTTTGACTTAATCTCAGTCTCAAAGTTCATTAAAAAACAGATCTAATTGTGACTTCATGTTCATTTTTCAAGCCTAAAAATGGGATCACTCACTAGAAAAAGACTATATATACCTTAATCAATTGAATCTTCAGAAGATTGCTGTAAGAAACAAATATTTCACCTATGGTCGAGTGGCATCAATCTCCTCTATATGCTAATTGGTTGTAATAAACGTAATCTACATATAAATTTACCCTTAAGCCCGAATCCAGCCTCTTGGCCCGATTCCAAACCTAAACCGAACCCGGGTTGAGTTCACTTGCCTTCCCTACATAGAACAGCCGACCTTGCCGGCAGCCAATCGGTCAAAGCACGACCCCAACTTAACCGACATTGCTCTATACATATGCTTTTATTTTTCGCGAGAAAACCAAACATGTTGGATGCATAGCCACAACTGCACAATAGAAAATTGGTTAGAAAAGTCATGTAGTTGAGGATCAAACAAAAATTCTTCCATATACGGCTGTAGAGATACACGCCATGCTTCAGAAACACGCGTCTACATCAGAACCCTTAATATGGGGATAATGAGATATTCGTACGAACCTTAGATTTTGACTAATTTCTTCCAACAATCAATGTTAATTACGATCGATGAGAGAATGACTAAGCTCGGGTTTCTATGAATGTAGTTGCTTGACCTCGAGAGGCTGAACGAAGGTGAGGGATGCAATTTGGAGGTTCTATATCAACCAAGGGAAATAGGTTGGTTGAGCAACACACACAAAATCTCTCTCCCAACAGTTATCACCTCGCCTTTCATCCGCGTTGAAATATAAGCCTAATTGAGAAAGACTGCTTGGTAATTTGATTCCAGGAGAGAGAATTTTTTTTTGGGTTTTACAAAGATTGAATGGTAGAGATTGTCATTTGAAGCAAAAATATGTATTATCGGTGTTTAACAAAAATATTGATTAGTGTTGTGATTATTGAGGAGCATCTTTCATGATTAAGAGTTATGGGTACTTTAACTTCAAGGTTTTGGGAATCTTCTTGAATTGTGTTTGAACTCTCAAGGTCCGTGAATGATTATTAACTATAGTAAAGATGTCTTCCTTATTTATCCAATCACATGCGTATCACATGGCCGTGCATCTTCACAGCCGTGCACACAAGACCTCAGAGGATCAAAGGGTTTCACACATATTCTATTGTGGCCACTCGAACCCAGGACCTAATGACTTACTTTCTAAGTAATGGTGCTCTTACTACTTGAGTTAACCCATTTTGTTAAATGTAAACATTGGCTAATTTGAGATTATTGTTGCTTTCAAAAGAAATTTGATGTTGCTGAGTTGTGTATATAATGATAATAATCATCTGTTTAATTATAAAATAGTTTCGTGTTTGGTGAATTTTAGTTTTAGTGGAATTTATGGACTTGGCAACTGGTGCTGGATTCGGGAGCACATCACATGTGCCCATTTACCCCGTGCCAACAAACAATGCTTTGCCATCTATACGTACATTCAATTTTACAGTAATTTAGCTATGTTAAGATGTATTGTTTTCTAATATTAAAATAAACAATATAAAACAACTTTGTTCTCTTCATCTTTTGTCTAAATTTAAAGAATTTTTTTCTCCCAATATGGATTAACCCAGTCCCAGATGAAAAGGAGAAGAAAAGGTTACAGATGATGATGGCTAATCCCGTTCTCCATATATTGGAGGAGAACATGTAGAGAGAACATGCAGCAACAGCTTGGAGGAGAACATGCAGCAACATGTCTGCTAATCATCACATAGATCATTTGCTATAGTGTTGTTATTATTAACATGTTGGTAATGAAAAAAAGGCTTAATGTATGCTCAAGGGGGTTCATACTAAGGTGTCTTAAGCAGGACACAAATAAGGCATACGACTTTTTGGTATAAAGTGGTGGAATCCTAAAAAGATCCAATAATCATTTTCAAAATCAGAGTATATTATGATAAAAGTTTTGAAAGTTTCACAAAGTAAGTTCTAGCATTCTCTAGTTCATTGCAATTTTATGACATATGAATTGATCAAAATAAATGTAATGAGATTATATAGCTAAGAAACGATAAAATAAAACACTCCAAAGAAAGACACATATATGGCTCGAAACTCACAAAGGTTACATGAATTCAAACAAGTAGGGAACATGCTCATCTTGTACCTAAGTTTCAAAATCCACATCTACTACACGTTCGTACAAAATCTACACATCGATTAACCATCAAATAAAAATTAAGTTCAATTTCTAATCTTGTGATATCTATCAACCAATATTTCAAAGATCAACTCATCCTAGATAGTTAAAGGCATACCTAAGACTCAAAACAAAACAAAAAATATAAATTGTTTTATTTTTTTATTTTTCTGATTTTATGACTCTATCATGTAAACATTCCCCCACACTCAAATCATGCATTGTCCTCAATAAATGTCAAAAATAAATAATGCAATGAAAGACTCATAGTGGAAGGAAACAAAGACACAAAAATAAAAACATGGGAAAAAGTTGAGAAAATGATGAGAAAAACTCCCCCATGGCGCAGTCCAACAGCTTGCATTCCATGTTTCATAATGTTTGAAAATAATCTCCGATCAGTAAGACAACAGTGGGAATCGAAAGCTGATGTTTCTAGCTTTCCAAGCATATAAAGTACATCCTCTAACTCCAAATGAGGAGAAAATTATGCCCCTGCAAAGTCGTCAGGAAAAACAGGTTCATAGAATCAAAAACTAGAATGATATTTACCTCTTTATACCTGATTTCTGTTGACGTAAACAGCCGGAATGGAGAAGTGACCTGAATGAAAGTTGAAGATAACACAACAAGCTTTCGATCCATATATGGCACGACTGCCCAGTTAGGCCTGAAGTGCTCCCTGTTTTGCTGTTTCTGGACTGCAACTGCACGAGTTCTGAATTTATGACACAACCTTGCTTCCTTCAAATCGCAACTGGGAATGATGTAGACCTCTAAATCCATTTCTCTAGAAAGATACAGAAAATAGACTCGAATACACACAACTCCCTGTGAGCTAGGAGATACAGTCTGCCGAAGTCGACATACTGTTTCTGCCATATTCTGTTGAACGAAAATGTTTTGCTCCTCTTCAATTTTTTTTCAAAAACTAATTGACACAAACACGAAACTCATAAAAAAACAATAAAAACAATAACCAAAGAAAACAATAAATATAAAATAAAACAAATTGGGTTGCCTCTCAACAAACGCTTAAGTTTAAAGTCTAATAGCTTAGACCGAGTTTTCCTTTCAATCATTTTGTAGGTGACACATTATGGAGTTTCTCCTTCGCCAGTTTGTTGTCCAAACTTATAGTATATTCTCGAGCTCATTGCTAGTCATTTCACTATAAATATGTAGAATCTCAATTAAAATCATTAGTGAAAGTGGGAACCTACCAAACATAACATAAGATGTGAGGTCCTTACAACACTATGTTCCTCTAGCCATATGATATTCAGTGGAATTTAAAATGCAACATGAATGAGATGCAAAATGAATGCAATGCCAAATGAATGCAATAATAATAAGATGATTAAGATGCAATGCAAAAGTCAGAGAAAATAGTTAGGAAGTCATTGATATATACAAGTCACAAACATGACAAAAGTCATTCGAATATAACAAGCACATGTTAAGGGGAGAAAAAAAACGAAAACTAACTTACCAACCAATCCAATATATTATCAAATATTATGTTTAAGTTCGTTTTAATTTCTCAACTCAATTTTTTTACAAGTTACTTTTCAATCTATTTCATGCTTCAACATTCTCATTCAAACAATTAAATGATCGATTGGTTCTAAATTGTAAACCAAGGTGGACGTGCGGTCTAAGTATGGATGCCTAGACACAAGTTTGAATCGTTATTTCAGAAGGCCGGATAGCTAATTCAGAGATAGTGAACATGGTAGGTCTCATTTATTGAACTACGGAGGGCAAGCCCCCTATCGACTCCATCACCGAGATGATGTCAATCAATAGTTCTATGAGATCCAATTTCGGTCTCATGCACCAGAGTAATGAAAGAGCGTGCCCCTTACTCAACTGGAAACAAACTTGGGTGTTAGAAAACTCTCCAAGTATTAATAAAAGTCGCCCTCAACCTCATGCAAAAACTTTGGAAGAAAACATGAGGGGTTAAGGCTAATATTAATAAAAGGGACTTTACCTATTCCGTTCGATTTTCAACCTACACCAATTATTCATTCAATCGTCAAAAAATAATAACCTAAGATAAAATTATTATATGTTAGAACAAAGTAAGAAAATCAAATACAAATTTACAATATGAACAGTGAATTCGAAATTAAAAGATCGGAATCCATGTTTATGGATCCCCAGCAACGGCGTCATTTGATCGGTTCGATTATTCGAGATCAATATTAACCATGTAAGCATCGTTAATAGTATAAAGCAAAATGGTATCATTCACAAACCGGGGATCCATCCAGGGTAAATAATCACAAACATTTAACAACGAATTCATAAGAGATATAAAGATTTGATATAGGATCAGATCAAGAACATAAAAATAAATCCTAAACTAATATATACATGTGATCAACCAACTAACACATAAACATCACCAAACAAAACGTCACAAGTAGCTTCAAAATCATAATCTCATCCTATGCAAACACCGAGCCTTAGCGGACAAGTATTGAGTGAACAAACAAGAACCTAATGCCAAACTAGGTCACTTAGCACATCCCTAACTCGAAACATGGCCTAGTAATCCTATCTTAGCGCTTAGAAATTACAAGGTAACATGTCATTCTCAATCTTACCACTTCATTGATTCATCTCTTATCTAATTACTTAGCGCATCTTAAATAACAAACGGATCATGGTTAATTCTTAGTGATTACTAACAAGTCAAGCATGTCACTTACTTTAATAAGTTAACAAGAACATTTAAGAATCCTATATGCAAAACTAACTTAGCGCCTTTAATCACATATAGTTAACGCACAAGAAAAAGAATCATTAAATCATTGAATTATAAACTCACGACATCTACATAGAAAACAAAATTAGAACTACTTTATAACATCTTTTAAAATCGTAAACTACATATGAGTATTTCACAAATTCGGAACTAGCCAAAAACAGAAACACAACATCTCACAAAGAATCCAAACCGAAAACATAAGTGAAGAAGTAACGAGTTACACTTTGTAAATCTCCTTAGCGGTATCAAAACAAGGCAGCACAGCTTCAGCTTGAATGACAATCATAGGCGTAGCGCTTTGGATCGAATGGAATGAAAGGAAGATGGTGTTTTTGGCTTGAATGGTTTTGAGGATGATGAGTAGTGTTTAAGGCAGAGCTTTGGCTAGTCTTGTGAGCAAGGTTGATGATGTTTTTATGTGGAAATGAGGTGCTATATATAGAGGTTGAAACCCAAGGGAGGCTGGTCACAAAGTCCACAAAGTTGAAACTAAATTAATTTAGGTTTCCTAGATTTTCTCAATTCGGCAAAGTTGACCTTTGTGCCTTGTTATCACCATAACTTTCTCTATAAAATAGATATTGAGGTGATTCTAATGACATTTGAAAATAGACTTCCGTAGCTTTCCATCCATATATCATGCATTATCTGAGTCATTATGAGCTGTCCAGGAGAGTCCGTCAAAGATGAATGACTTGTACTGCCAAAATTCAGATTCTGATAAGGATTGGACATTAATTGCATATCTTCTTCCTCCTTTAATGCTGATTTCTTTTGCAAAAATTTCTTCCTTTGATTTAGGGAGGCAGCAAGAATCTTAACTGTTGCAGCATTGTTTGAATTTTCTTACATCTTCTCATTTATTTGCTGCATGTCTTCTTTGACTTTCTTACATCTTCTCATTTATTTGCTGCATTCCTTCTTTGACATTCTTTGGTGCAGGATTTTATGGTGATTCTGATATATATTTGTGCTCTATATGTAGGAGAAACAAGGTCTCAAGTTTCCCTCATAGCTCTTGGATCAAAAGCAAATCAATGGCTGAGATAATTCTACCGAGCTCACTGGACCTCCGAGTAATGATTCAGTCATATCTTCCTGTAGGAATAAGATATTGATTTTATTCCAAATCCTACAGAAACTAGACTCACACAGCTTTCTATCCATATATGGTACGTCTTCTAATTCGATCGAAGTTGTCCAAGGGAGCCCGTTGAAGTTGGACTACGAATCTTGATAGCATTTTGATTCTTGCATGGATTGGGCTTTTAAGTGCACATCTTCTTCTCTTTCCTTGTGGAACTAGGATTGATTTCCTTCTCCAACATGGATTTGTATTTCCTAATAAGAATAAGTATGTTAGAAACAAAGAAATAGGAAATGATGAATCCTACTCGAATAAGGAATCATATCTCAACAAGGATTCTTAACACTTAGCACGATTTCATCATCAATTCACTCATAATCGATAGAAGCTCTGCCTAGACACTTATTCATACAAAAGAAACTAAAACATATTACATAAGAGGTAACAAATAGTAAGAATAAGGTATAAACGCATTAAGAACGTCACATTTTCTGCTCTTATCAAGCAACAGCTTGGAGGAGAACATGCATCAACATGTCTGCTAATCATCACAGAGATCATCTGATATATATATGTGTGTGGCTTAATCAGCTCTAGTGTAGATAGATGTTTATATGTTTCAGTCATTGAAAATTTGTAGCTCTCAAGTTCTTGTTCATTTCAATTCCTTTGATTCCATATTTCTTTAGGGTATCAGAGTAGTGATCCTCATAGGACATGCTTCTGCTTCTTATGATTCATTTTATTTTTCATATCATTTAAAGATGACTGGAGGAAATTCTTCTGGTCCTGCTTCAGATTCATCCTCTTCTGGTTCTAAATCTGAATCTATAGATACAAACATGCGTCTTACATGTACCTTGTTGAATGAGTTTAACTATATCTCCTGGTCTAATGTCATGACTCTTGCTATTGGAGGAAGAAAGATGATTGGTTTTATCAATGGCAAGATCAAGAAGCCTGCAACTTCATGTCCAGATTATGATGCTTGGTTACCTCAAGATCTACTCATCCGAGCTTGGATGATTAACTCCATAGAACCAAAGATGGTGCAGATCTTTCAATACTCGGAATCGGCACTGAGCATGTGGAATGCAATCAAGGGTTTGTATGGTGATCTGAACAACTTTGCTAGAGTGTTCCAAATCAAGAAGGAGGTTGCAGAGACTCAACAAGGTAATCTTACTTTCATTGAGCATCTTGGAAATCTTTCTATGAAATGGAATGAGTTGGAAATCTATAGACCTTTTACTACTGATCGTGCTACTCTTTTAAAGAGAATTGAGGAAGATAAAATTTTTGAGTTACTATCTAGTCTTGGCTTAGAATATGAAGATCTGAGAAGTCATGTTCTAATGTCATCAGAGCTACCTACTTTCACAAATGTTTGCAACACAATTCAGAGAGAGGAGACTAGAAACAAAGTAATGAATGTGGATTTAGCTATTAGTCATGAGATAGAGAATGCTACTGAAACAAGAGCTTTTTCCAGCTCTAGTAGACCTTATAAAGGAAGAAGGTCTGATCTCAAGTGCACTCATTATGAGAAGATTGGGAGAGAAGGTATTGGTCACCTTAAAGAGACTTGTTGGATTCTTCACCCTGAGCTAAAAAACGAGTTTCATGATGCAAGGAGACAGTCTAAGCTTGTCTTCACTCCAAAGGTAACTCAAGCTTGCCTCTCAGCTGCAGAAGGGATGCCTAACTATACTGCAAACCCAATTACTCTCATTAATAAGTTTGAAGCATTTGTTTAGCATAGGCAGGGGAATGTACAAGGTGGAGACACCACTGCAATGTTAGGGAAGTTTGCAGGCTACCTTGCTGAGGGTGATCTGGTTCAACAAGAAGAAATTTCAGATATCATTTGTGTTATCTCAACTGCTTTGGATGTGTGCAAAGATAATGACTTTTGGATTGTAGATTCAGGTGCCTCTGATCACATGATTAATAATGCTACCAACTTGAGTGACTTTCATGTTTTTGAAACACCTTCTCATGTCTCTGTTGCAAATGGTAAAAAGGTTCCAATTTTGGGGAAAGGGAAACTTAAGTTATTCTCGAGTCACATTCATTCTAATATTATGTTTGTTTCATCTTTTCCATTTAAACTCCTCTCTGTTGGAAGAATTACTCACTCATTAAATTGTCTTGCAATCTTCTCAACAACTAATATTGTCTTTCAGGATCGAGTATCATGGAAGAAGATTGATGAATGATTCTATCTTAATGGCCTTTACTACATTTCGTCTTCTTCGAGTCTTTCTCAAGGTCTTGTTGTAGAATTATCCTCTCAACATCTATGACATTTACGTCTAGCTCATCCTTCAAGTCATGGTATGTCTTTTCTTTTTCCGAGTTTTAGTAAGCAATTTTATGAATGTGAAACATGTCACAAGTCTAAGTCTACAAGATTTCCATTTTCCAATTCTATGTCCAAGGCATCTCAGCTTTTTGAATTAATACACTCGAATGTTTGGGTCCTGCAAGAGTTGATTCATTTGATGGTTATAGATTCTATGTAACTTTCATTAATGATTTCACAAGAACAACTTTTGTTTATCTAATGAAGCATAAGAATGAAGTACAAAAAACTTTCCAAGATTTTCACAACCTTGTTAAAAATCACTTTGCTTCTTCCATTTGCATTTTAAGATCAGATAATGGCACTGAATATATATCCAAAGTTATGCAAAATTACTTAAGTGATCAAGGAATTTTGCATCAAACAAGTTGTCTGGGAACACCACAACAAAATGGTGTTTCCGAAATGAAAAACATAGATTTGTTGGAGAAGACAAGAGCTCTCATGTTACAGGCAAATGTTCCAAAACGTTTTTGGTCTCAAGCAATCCAAACTGCTGCTTATATCATCAACATATTACCTAGTAGGGTTTTGGAATTCAAGTAACCATTTGAGGTTCTTAAAGGAAGAAAACTCAACATCGGTCAATTGAGAATTTTTAGTTGTGTTTGTTATGTTCATATACTAGCACACAATCGTGACAAACTAGACCCGAGAGCATCTAAATGTGTTTTTTTTGGTTACTCATCATCCCAAAAGGGGTATAAGAGTTATGATCCTTCATCTAGAAAGTTGATTGTTTCTCGAGATGTAAGGTTTGATGAGTCTCACTTTTTTTTTCAGTCCAAAGAAATTGATCTTAAGGGGAAGCTTATGTTTGATATTGCTACATTAAGTTCTATTATCAGTGAAGAGCAGCACAATGTTGATCATATTGCAGATGAGAAAAATGGAGAGGTTTATGATAAACAAAGTGGTCATACCTCATCAAGTTCTTCTTTTGATCACAAGACTCCATCTAATTCCTCTCTTAGCTAGCATGATGTTGACAATACTGATCATAATGCAGACGAAGATACTAGTGAAAGTAATGATGTAAGAGATCAAGAGCAATCTCAAAGAAGGTATCCTAGTCGGACTAGGAAACCTAATGTTAGACTTGAGGGTTTTGAAACGTATACTCCAAAGCATCCACTTGGGAATATTGCAACTCTTAACAAGGTAACTCACTCTCACTCTGTGTTTCTAAATCAATTTTGTGTTTTTAAAGAACCTAAATCCTTTGAAGAAATAAATCAGTCACAAGTATGGAGAGATTCTATGCAAGAAGAGTTGAAAGCTTTAAATGATAATCAAACTTGGAGTCTTGTTCAACTTCCAAAAAGTCACAAAGTTGTTAGAGCTCGATGGATATACAAAATTAAGTTTCACTCAGATGACACTATTGAACGCTACAAGGCCAGATTGGTGGCACGTGGATTCACTCAAACATTTGGAGCGGATTACAAGGAGACTTTTGCACCTGTGGCAAAGATGAATACTGTAGGAGTCTTACTTTCTGTAGCTATCAATAGTGGTTGGTCTCTTCATCAAATGGATGTCAAAAATGCTTTTTTACATGGAGATTTGGAGGAGGATGTTTACATGAGATTACCACCAGGACATGATAAAGAGAATGAACCTGGTATTGTCTGCAAATTGCATAATGCTATTTATGGCTTGAAACAATCCCTAAGAGCTTGATATTCCAAGCTTAGTTTTGTTCTTCTCAAGTTTGGTTTTAAGAGAAGCCATGCTGACTCATCTATGTTCATAAGAAATAGAAGTGCTGGTAGGTTGATTGTTTTGGTGTATGTTGATGATTTGATCATTACTGGAGACAGTTAGAATGAGATTGTATCTCTTAAATCAACTTTGCATTCCACATTTTCCATTAAAGATCTTGGTTCTCCAAGATACGTTCTTGGAATAGAGATAGATCATTCATCTTCTAGACTGTTTCTAAACCCAAGAAAGTATGTTGTGGATCTTTTGGAAGAAGCTAATATGCAGGACATTAGCATTGCTCAGTCTCCACTTCCTAGCAACTTGAAACTTGATGATCCAGGAGAAGCTTTAATTGACATTTATGTATATCAAAGACTTGCTAGGAAACTTATTTATCTTGCCATTACTCGTCATAACATTTCTTATTCTGTTAGTTTGGTCAGCCAGTTCATGCATGCTCCCACATCCACTCACTTGCAGCTTGTTAAACGAATTTTGAGATATTTGAAAGGAACTGTCACTAAAGGAATTTATATGTAAAAAATGGTGATTTCACTCTTGAGGGTTATTCAGATTCTGATTGGGCTGGAAATACATTGGATCGCAAGTCTACAACTGGTTATTGCACTTTTGTTGGTGGGAACTTAGTGACTTGGAAGAGTAAAAAACAGTCTGTGGTTGCAAGATCAAGTGCTGAAGTTGAATATAGGGTCATGGCATCTGCAACATGTGAGCTGATTTAGTTGAAAATCTTACTTCAAGATTTGAGGATTGTTTGTTCTTCTGCTATTACATTACATTGTGATAACCAAGCAGCTATGCACATTGCTGCAAATCCAGTGTTCCATGAACGTACCAATCACATAGAGGTGGATTGTCATTTTATTCGACATCAAGTGCAGTCCAAGGTGTTTCAAACTACGTACATTCGATCTTGTGATCAATTGGCAGATATTTTCACAAAAATTCTGTCTGCAGCCCAATTTAATCGTCTGTTTGCCAAGTTTGGATCAAGAGACTCACTCGATCCAACTTGAGGGGGAGTATTGGAGGAGAACGTGTGGGGAGAACATGCAGCCAGCTTGGAGGAGAACATGCAGCACAACTTGGAGGAGAACATGCAGTAACATGCCTGATAATCATCACAGAGATCATCTGCTAATATATGTGTGTGGCTTAATCAGCTCTAGTGTAGATAGATGTTTATATGTTTCAGTCAATGAAAATTTGTAGCTCTCAAGTTCTTGTTCATGTTAGTTCCTTTGATTCCATATTTCTTCACCATATTTTCTTTTGCATTCCTCCGCCAGGCTTGGTCGACTTCAACATTTACCTTCATTTGGTGCCCTCATCAGCTCACATAAACAACAAATCTAATCAAATGAGAGCGAACGACTGCGGGGATCTGATACCGGGTTTAGATTAGATCAAGTTGGGTTACATGTTTTTTTAGTAATCTTTTGCATCCGTGATTTAAAGTAATATATGGATCTTTAATTTACTGGTTATAAGGAAATCATATTGGCAGGTTTTCTGGGTTCGTCAATGACATATCAAATTATTGGAAACAATCTGTTATCGATCCATCTCTTTTGCCTCCATTTATACCAAATCAAAATGTAATTGAAACCTTGGATGGTGCTTCTTTAAGCGCCTTGACTTCATTATATCAAGGCAATGTCTTCATGAACAGTTGGTTTGTATCCAGTCCCCAGTATTTTCACAATCTAAGCTTTTACTAAGGGCTAATATTTGTTTAGTCTTTGTACTTTTTGTTGATCATCTATTCAATCCTTAAAGTTTTATTTTCATCTAAATAGTTCTCAAAATTACAACTTCTAATCTGAAAAGTCCATTATGTCGATTTTTCAATTAAAGTAATGAGGTGGCAATTAAAAAAAAGTTGTAATTACCAAAATACTCCTAGATTAGTATTTTTTTTATTTTCTTTAATTAATTATAGAATAATTATGGCTTTCGCTTTTTGTTACATTTATATTGTACATATATAAAGAAATATGGAAAAATTACTTGGTTCAATAAAAACATTCACATATCTTAAAAATAAAGGGAAAACAATGAAAAAAATATGTATTGTTGAATATAAATATAAACTTTAAATATAAGAATATTTCAGTAATTACACATTTTAGTTTTTGAGAAACTTTAACTACTAATTGAATGAATGGACTTTTCATATTAAAATTGTAAGTTCAAGGACTATTCAAATGAAAATGAAATTTTAAGGACTGAATAGATAACTAACTAAAAGTATATGGACTAAACAAACGTTTGTCCTTTTACTAATATCAAATAGGCGCATATCTATTCATAAATAACTGATTTATATCCTATGTACACCTTTAAATAAATATATACATATAGGTCACAAGTGAAAGGTTCAATAGTTGACAGAGGAATTCCGTTTGAGAGGGTCCATGGGAAAGACCTCTTTGAGTTTGGAGATGCAAACCCCAGGTTTAATCAAGATTTCAATGCGGGAATGGTCACATTTACCACTTGGTTATGAGTAGAATTCTTGATAGCTACAAGGGTTTTGAGCACCTTACCCAAGTTGTCGATGTTGGGGGAGGTTTAGGGTTGGCTCTTAGTCTCATCACTTCTAGATATCCTCATATCACGGGTATCAACTACGACCCATGTTATACAAGATGCTCCCCAGTATCCTGGTATGGTCTCAGATTATATACAAAAATGCCCGCACTTTCTAATGTTATATATTTAAGAACCACAATTTATATAAATAATAGATTAATTAATCATAATGCTGACTGCATCCACAAAATAATAAAATTCATCTTATATTTACACATGCAGGTGTAGAACATGTAGGAGGAGACATGTTATCCAATGTTCCGAGTGGAGATGCCATTTTTATGAAGGTAGACTAACATTATTGACCGCACCATTATGACATAATACACATTTAATTATGTTTATGTATGGTTTGATATATATGAACATGAATAATAGCAGACCCAAATGACAAATGATTTTTTTTTTAAATAACAAAAGTTAAGACAAACTATCACCTCTACAACATCCTACACCTGAAATATGAAAGTTAATAGCCTTAATTAGTTACAGTCTGAGGGAAATCCGTGGACCAGCTCAAATTTCAACTTGATGACCAAAATCGGCGACGACATCTGCTGTGAAGTTAGCCTCTCTCCAAACATGCCGAAACTCAATCGAATTAAACTTTATTGCCAGTATGTTGATTTTGAACAAGAGCTCTGATTTTCTAGGGACGTACTCTTGATAACATTAATATTATAATTAATTTCAGTTTATCTTTCTAAATTTTATACCTAAAATCAGTTCACCAATTTAAATTTTTATTTTAATCAGTTTACCCATATACTTTCAAATAATATCAAAGAATAACAAAATTCAGTTTTTCTAACTAAGAAATCCGATCAAAAGTTATCAATAGAATGCTTCAAATCATATATGCAAGACCAAAATAAAATTTATAACAATTTTACAACAACGAAGCTTTAAAATTAGGTCTCGTAACATAATTATCGATATAATCTAAATAAAAATATTAATTTTGTCATTCTTTGATGTCATTTGAAAATATAAAGGGGGTGAACTGATTAAAATAAAAGTTTAATAAGTAAATTAATTTTGAGGGTAAAATTATGGGGTAAACTGAAATTAATTCTTAATATTAATGATATTTATCAAAATCTTCAAGTCTCATTCCACCTTTAAATCTCGATGACCATGAATAGTCTACCAAAAGTCCTGCCATTTGAGCAAACGCTTCATCTGTAAAATATGAGTCTTTCCTAATTTCTCAAATGACAGACGGTTAGTAGATGTAGCTTATTGAAAATTTTTGAGTATTTTTGCAGGGTATAGTTCATGGCTTGATGGATGAGAGCATAGGGGCGGAACCAGGATTGAAAAGTGGGTAGGGCTAGTTTTAGTCCAGATTTTTTTTAATAGAAAACTAAATACTTGAAGAATATGTAAATAATATGTTGTAACTAAAGAAAGATAATGAGAAAAAAATGGGGAGATAATAGAAATAAATTAATATAGAGTTTAGAGATAGAAAATAGTAGACAAAGTTGTGAAGTATAAGGATAGAGGAATTTTTTTGAAAAGGTAAAAGAACTGGGAAGGAAGAGGAAGAAGAAGAAAAAAAGGAATGAAAAAGCAATATAGAGTTTCTATCTAAAATAGTAGACAAAGTTGTAGAGTATAAGGAATTAAGGATAGAGAAAAAAATTTAAAAGGAAAAAGAACTGTGAAGGAAGTGGAAGAAAAAAAAAGGAATGCAAAAAACAATAAAACCTATGTTGCACGGACACGGCAAAGAGTGGAGTCTCGGCGTGTCCGACACGCCGATACGATACGATACGCCTTTTTCTCGTATCGGACACGCCATGTGGCGTATCAAAAAATTTGACTTTTCGACACGTTGACTACAAGCCACAACAGGTCCTCCGATATCCGATCTCATGCGTCAACAGTTCTGCTGCCACGCCGAGGCTCCTGGTTCTTCTTCTAGCCGGCCACAACGCAAGAGAAGCTCCACAAAGTTGCCGGAGCTCGGGAAATCGGTGATGGGTCCCCACTGCCTCAAACTTGGACTTTCCGGAATCGAGCTGAACGTCGCTTCTGCGAGTATGCTTAGAGAGAGGGGAGAGAGGCGGTCGCTGTGGTGGTGGTTTCGTGGCGAGGTGTCGCCAGACGGCGGCGGGGCGACCTGGAGAAGGTGGCACTGTGTTACTCTGTTTTGTAAGTTATAACAGAGGAGAGAGAAAGAGAATGCCGAGGGAGAGAGAAGAGGAGAGGATAGGTGATGGTGTGTGGGCTAGGTGTAGGGTTTTTGGGTCTTTATAAGTTGATCTAATGGCTGAGATAAGATGAAGGAAATGAACGGATGAGATTTAAAAATGGAAATAAAAATTTCAAAGAAGTATTTTTAAACATTTCCAAAATACAAAAACTTCTAAAGTTCGTAAAAAAATAAACTGAGTGTCAGAAAATTATTCCGCAAATATTCTCGCGCTCGTGGTGATATGTAATTTATTACAAAAATATTAAACTATAAATTTGACAATTCGGAAAAATATTGGTTAACGGATTCTATTTGTTGGAAAATTGAAAAATAGTCTAGGGGCTCACAACGACGCCTCTACCTATTAACAGCTCTATTTGGATTTTTGTAATTGGTGAGAGGATTATGTGTATATAGGGGTTAATGACTATCTCAAGTTGTTGGATATTAATAGGCTATATGCATTTTTGTGTTTTATTGGCTATATGCACTTTTCTATTTGAGGTCTTGAAACGAGACTATGTTTTATTGGCTAAATGCACATTTGTTACTTGATTATTTAATATTTTTTCTTAAAATTATTGTGTAGTGGATGAATTTTACAACTTAAAAATGATATTATTAATTTATTTTAAGTATTAAATATATATATTTATTATTTTGCCGTATCGGAGCCGTGTCGGATGATAAGTTTTTGAGATTTGCCGTGTTGCCGTGTCGCACCGTGTCGTGTCGCCGTATCCGTGTCTGTTCCATGCAACATAGAATAAAACTCTATAGTATACAAAAAGTGGAAAAAACTGGAAACTGGGAAGGAAGAGAAAGAAGAAAAAAATATAAAAGAAAAAGGCAGAATAAGGAGGGTGAGAATCAAACCCAGTAACACTTGGTATGACTGAATTTAAAATTGACAGTTAACCAACTCGACTAACTGAAACATTTGAACATATGACATATATACTAAGTAATATTTCCAGGTGTTTTTCGGTAGGGCTATAGCCCTACTAGCCTTACATGTGGTTCCGCCCCTGGATGAGCAGTGCATTAAGTTGCTAAAAATTTGCTATACTGCAATTCAAGACAATGGAAAAGTAATTGTTTTGGAAGTACTTGATTCTATTGAACCAAATACCAGCTGCATTGGGAGAATCACCTCATATTTTGATGTTCTTATGATGACAATCTCAGGAGGGAAGGAAGGAACTCAACGCGAATTTATGGACTTGGCAATTGCTGCTGGGTTTAGCGACATCATATATATGCTTCATGTTTTATTCGTGTTATTGAGTTTATGCAGTTCAATTGATCAAATAAGGGGAGCGGTAGGCTAACACTCTGAGTGAAGGTGTGTGAACCACAGTTACAAGTGTCGCAATGAGAAGTCTTTCTAGTCTGGTATTTAATAAAATAATAATGATAAATGCTACTTTGAATTTATTTCTTTCCATCTCGATCCCTAATTTTTTTCGACAAACTCTGATGGTGAAGCTCCTCAATGTTATGTTCTCTTTTTAGAAATTCTAGCCTTGTATGACACCCTTCATCGCATTACCTCATGCTCATATGTGGCATCCAGGGCGTAGCTATGTTTAATGGCGGAGGTGCCATGACACCCCATGATTTTCAACCAAAGGTCGATATAAGTTGATTGAAAACATGATTATGTATTTTAGAGAAAAAAAGAATTTTTAAAGAATATTAAGTTTTTTCCACTCCAATAACTTATGTATTTTATTCTCTAAAATAAATAAATAGATGAAAAAGAATAGTTAATTATCTAAATTTACAGTAATCTGTAAAATTATAGAGATAATATAACTAATAAATTTTCATGATTCCAACACACAATAACCACAAATTCTCAAAATCTATTAGACTATAATAGAAAAATTAAAGGTTGTGCTATTCACACACTCCTTTCATTATTCTATCACTAGAATTTAATTGAATTTACAAATTTTTTATGATTGACTCTCATCATGGAGTGGGTGTGTGAATAGCAATTTAGGGTGTGTAAAATAGCACAACCCAAAATTAAATGCAAAAGATAGTAATTAATGCAGAAAATTATGAAATTAGCTATGAATTTAGAAAATAGTAATAAATTTACTTTAATTGTATAATATTTAGTGCAATAATAAATGTATATATCTGCAATCTAGAGAAATTTTTCTTAAGGAGAATGAATAATTTCATTGGCTAAACGTCATTATAATCATAGTTTATCAACGCCATCACATGTGAAGGAGGTACATAACCAAATCCTACATCAAAAGAACATGAAACATCTTGTGCTAATTGGTGAGTCACTCTATTGGCTCATCGATAGACGATTGGAATCTAACAGAAGGAATAAAGAGTAAATTATCATGAACATCAACGAGTATGAAACCCAATAGAGAGTAACCTGAAGAAACTTTTGTTATGTTGATGTTGAAAAATTATAGAGATTTTAAATTTTGCTTCTCCATAATTAAAAAATTATAGAAAGTCAGTTAAAAATCTCTAAACTCCAATAGATCTAAATGTTGTATAAGTATTCCTTACTTGGTTGACCTACCAAATATTTGTTCTTCAAATAATGAGAACTAGACACTTTTGTATTGGGTAAATAACTAAAATACTACAATAAATCGGTTGTAAGTCGAACTCACGATCTTCCACTTAACATTGGGAGATAGACCAAATGGTATTGGGCAGAACTAGACACTTAATTTGTGTCAATACAAATAGCTTTTACATTCAAGACGTAGCATTTTCGTTTGTTAGGTATGAATGTATGATGATTAATATAATTAAGGAAGATTTGAAATAACATCTTTCTTGGCGGAATTAATCTTTGTTGGTTAAATCTCTTGCAACAAAAAAAAACCTATTGGTGTGTTTGGATGAGGGAAAGAAAAATGGATTCTAATGAAACGTGAATATTTTTTAATTCCAAAAGACCATTCCATCGTTTAACAACTATAAATTTGAAATTCTAGATTTTATGTGAAAAATAAAAAGAAAGAATTCATTTGTTAAAGAAAAAAGTTCATCATCGGTACCCAAATTATTGTGGCAAGGTCAATGTAGTACCCAAACTTGTAATTCGCTATCAACGAAGGGTCTGAGCCCAATTTCCGTTACGGCTCCGTTATCTCGGTCACGTGTCCTGCACGTGACCACACAAAAAATTCAACAGCGGTACCCAAACTCTTGTGGCAAGGTCAATGTAATACCTAAACTCTGAGTTGTACCAATGTAGTACCCAAACTCGTTTTTCGCTATC
Organism: Argentina anserina; assembly: GCF_933775445.1. Taxonomy (NCBI): domain Eukaryota; kingdom Viridiplantae; phylum Streptophyta; class Magnoliopsida; order Rosales; family Rosaceae; genus Argentina; species Argentina anserina. Next base: position 16,675,309 of record NC_065878.1, on the reverse strand, counting down.
AATGAGGAGTCTGAGGCCAATTTACGTCACAGTTTCGTCTTATGAATCAAAATAAAAAGGGTATTTACCTAAATAACTCTATGTGGGTTCTAAAGTCCTAAATAAGAAACTCTTAGAATAAATATCTAAAATTAAGAAAGAACTTATAAATTGGGCAAAACACCAACTCATTCTCATTATGCTCCGGACTCCTCACCACCACAATGTGGCATCGAAGAGCTCCACCTCCTCTCATCCCCACCGCCTCCTCCTTCAGTACCAACACCATCTTCGAGCTCATTCACCTCTCCTTGGAACCCCCGATCCAATGACACGTCATGATCACAGACCTTCACTTTGAGATTCTCGACAGCTGTCTGCACCGCTTTACATGCCTCGAATGTCGTAGGTAGGAGGGAGAGAAGGTCATAGGTGGAGGATGTGAGGGAGATGATGTTGTGGCTCAAGGCGGAGCTGCCGAGCTGGGAGAGGTCGTCATCGTGATTGGAGAGTTTGGAAGAAACACAACCCATAGTGTTGCTTTGCCTCGAAATCTGAGCTCAGAAATATAGTGTGGAATGACTGAGAGTGAAGGAGAATGAGAAGAAAAGGAGAAAATACAAGAAGTTATGACACGTGACCCAGAAGATGGAGTTATGATAGAAATTGGCTTCAGACCCCTCGTTGATAGAGAAAAACGAGTTTGGGTACTATATTAGTACAACTCAAAGTTGGGGTATTACATTGATCTTGCCACAAAAGTTTGAGTACCGATGTTGAAATTTTTTTTTGTGGTCACGTGCGGGACACGTGACCGAGATAACTAAGCCGTAACGGAAATTGGGCTCGGACCCTTCGTTGATAGCGAATTACAAGTTTGGGTACTACATTGGTACAACTCAGAGTTGGGGTACTACATTGACCTTGCCACAATAATTTGGGTACCGATGGCAAAATTAACTCTTTGTTAAATACCCCACTTGAATTCCCCACAAAATAGGTGTCATTTGCAAATTCATTTCCAATATTCAATTATCTTTTTTTTATATATAAAAAAAACTCTTCTTATATTTCTCATCTTTAATTTATTTCAAACTTTCTTAATCTATCACAAACTTTAAATTCCACATAAATATGGAACATTAGAATTCACAATTAACGAATTTCAGATTGATGGATTTTAAGATATCATCATTTATAAACTCCTATTTTAGATTTTATAATTTCTTCGTCCAAACGCCTCATAATTGAGTTTCCATTCTTTCCGGTGGCGAGCTTCTTCATCGTCCTATAAAAACTTGCGTACAAACTAGTATGTACGTGTGCGTACAAACTAGTATGTACGTGTGCGTACAAACTAGTATGTACGTGTGCGTACAAACTCTCATTTATTTGCACACTTTGAGAATATAAATACATGATTTTAACCGTTCAAAAGTTTAGTTTATTACTAAAGATAATTTCTGTAAAAGATCAACATAAACAAAAATCGTTTGTTTTGTCGATTAGATCAAACAAATGAACGGTTATGGTGAAAGTTAGTAGTCTCATGATCAACCGTCAATTTGTTTGATGCAATCGACTATGAAGACGATTTTTGTTTATGTTGATCTTTTACAGAAATGATCTTTAGTAATAAACTAAACTTTTGAACGGTTAAAATCATGTATTTATATTCTCAAAGTGTGCAAATAAATAATAGTTTAGACGCACGCGTACATGCTAGTTTATACGCAAATTTTTTCCCTCCAAAGCGGGAGTGGGTACCAAACTCTGTGCATTAGACATTGCAGCCGAGATTGGCACCAAGAACCCTGAGGCGCCGGCCATGTTGGACAGCATCCTGAAGCTCCTCACCAGTCACCACTCACTCCGTGATCAGTTGCTCTGTCATCAACGGCCAAAGGCTTTACAGCCACACCCGCACTTTGTGAATAATGAAGATTTCTTTAAGCGTCATGATTCCGTCATGAACAGTGGTTTGTATCCATTCTCTAGTACATTGATAATCTAAGCTATTGGTGATTGATTAATATCGATCGATATATGACGGGACTATATATTTACACATTCAAATATATATATATATATAGGTCGCTAGTGAAAGATGCAGTTGTTGAAGGAGGGAATCCGTATGTTAGAGCCCATAGCAAACACTTCTTTGAGTTTGGAGATGCAAACCCCAGGTTTAATCAAGATTTCAATGCGGGAATGGTCACATTTACCACTTGGTTATGAGTAGAATTCTTGATAGCTACAAGGGGTTTGAGCACCTTACCCGACTTGTTGATGTTGGGGGAGGTCTAGGGGTGACTCTCGGTCTCATCACTTCCAGATATCCTCATATTAAGGGAATCAACTACGACCTACCCCATGTTATAAAAGATGCTCCCCAGTATCCAGGTATGGTAATTAAGGTCTCGAACTAGTTATTAAAAAAAACCCACTTTAACTAATTCAATCTAAGAAACTGCATGTATTAATTTGTATTTGTTGATCATTAATACTGAATGCTAAATACATACACAAATGACAAAATGAAACTTATCTGCAGGTGTAGATCATGTAGGAGGAGACATGTTTTCTAGTATTCCAAGTGGGGAAGCCATTTTCCTGAAGGTATACCTACATTTTTGATTCTCAACTACACTGCTACACATATATGTTCATTTACCGTATATGTATATATTAATATATAGTTATATTTTTGGTTTAATATGAACTAGAATAGCTGCTTGTTTTAATATTTTTAACATGTATATATCGCAGCATATACTTCATGACTGGAAGGATGATCAGTGCATAAAGTTACTGAAAAATTGTTACACTGCAATTCCACATAAAGGTAAAGTCATTGTAGTCGAAGCACTTGTTTCAGTTGAGCCAAACACTAGCCCTGCTGAGAAGACCACTTCAGAATTTGATGTAATTATGATGGCTATGACCCCAGAGGAGGGAAGGAAAGAACCCAACAAGAATTCATGGGCTTGGCAACTGCTGCTGGATTTAATGACATCAAATGACTGTGTGCAGTTTTCTTCATTATGGAGTTCATTAAGTAGAGATGGCGCATGCTTTTATATATCTGTTGATTACTTGAATAATTGTACGGAAAAATGAAAACTTTCCAACTGCATTCATTTCATCTCAATTATGGATATTAAAAAAAAAACAAGAAAATTCATGAATGAAGCTTTGTTTGAGGATATTTTCTTTGCTATATATATATATAGCGTTTCTCGGTTTTTTCGTTCGGATTTCCGCTGTTTCTCTATGATCTGACGCCGGCGACGTCGTTTCTTCTCGCCGGAGAGACACCACACATTCCTAGACACTACTCCGATGAAGAATAAGGTGAAAGAGATCGAGATCGGAGGTCTTGCAGCAACCTCACTCAGAACTTCACCACCGATCATGGTGGATCTCAGATTCCGATCTCTTTCGCCTTCTTCTTCATCAGAGCAGCGTCTAAAAAGGCGTGGTGTCACTCCGGCAAGAAAAAAGGCATCGGCAGCGTCAGATCGAAGAGAAACAGCAGAAATTCGGACGGAAAAACCGTCTGAACGTCCGCAACTGAGATTTTCTGTATATATAGAAACGTAATCTAAAATTCTAAATATCAATTTACCCTTAAGCCCGAATCCAGGCCTCTTGGCCCGATTCCAAACCTAAACCGAACCCGGGTAGAGTTCACGTACTTGCCTTCCCTACATAGAACAGCCGACCTTGCCGGCAGCCAATCGATCAAAGCACAACCCCAACTTAGTTTAATCTTCTCAATTGATCAATCATAATCTTTTAACTTTGTATTGCTCATGCTCTGTAGTGAGGGGTTGAGGGAGTAGCAGCATCCGAATAGAGGCTGCTACATACCATTCTCACTTCACAATATTCTATTGCTTTTTCCATACATGTTAATAGAAGTTCATTGTTCTTTCTGATATTTTTCTTAGGGATGCTCGGTAAGATGTCTCGAAGATCGAAATTCAGGCACGGAATGTTCCTTCAAATTATTTCATGCTGATATTTCAAATTATAAATGGCAACAATGGTTATAATTTCAATCACCATTTTCTTTTGTAGTGGTTCGGTTATAATTTGAATCACTTTGTAGATGCAAAGACAGCAAATTACAGAGGTTAACTGATACGAGGTTCACTGATGTCTCAGTTTCAAAATGACAGCAAGGGTTATTAGCCGTTCATGTTTATTGAAGGAATGAAGGACCTAGTGACAAGTTCATGATTGGAGAAGATAGTTACAACTTACAAGTTGGTCTTGGATGTAAAACTCCAAACTCAATTTTGCCTCTTCTTCCAGTTGTGCCAGAAACTATAGCCAGCTATCACTGCTGTGAAGACCAAATTCCATCTTGATGTGCTTAATCATGATCAGTGACTCAAATTGCTGGAGGGAAGGGGAGGAAGCATGGAGTCAGGGTGCAGGGGTGCTGGTGACTTTCCTGCACTACAGCTCAGGTAATTTGTATAATCTTAACTACCTCTATGTTAATATATCAATTGCTTGCATAACAAATTCATATATGTTACGAACGTAGTTACAGACTAATAAACTTACTACTGATGCTAGATTTACAGGCATCAGATATGAGAACTGAGAGTTCAGTTATCTTAGAGTGGCATGGCGACATTTGCTAGACACCGTAAGATCTTACATAAAGAGTTGCAGTTAGACTCGGTACGTACTGATCAAATTATACGTCTTTAGCTATATTAATCCAAGTTTTCTTTAGTTGTTTCACTTGTTTGATGCTTACATCTTTATCCACCCTCTGGAAGTTTCCTGAAAGATAGAGTAGCATTCATCTGATACTCTATTAGTCTCTTACATATAAATGATATGATCAGTTTCTGTCAGATCATTCAAACAGTATATACTGTACTCATTGTCTATTGAACCACATGAAACTTAAGGTTTTTTTTTATATGAAACATGAAAGTGATGAAACTTAAGGTGAAAATACATTGGTTTTTATATTAAGCCATGCACCTGTGCATATATTCTTTTTTTTTTTGGTTACAACCTGTGCATATATTCTGATTCTTGACTACCTCATTTCTTTGCCTTTTAAAAATAACAAAAAATAGTGTCCATGTGTAAAGCACATAAATATGATAAGAAACATATCTTTGATGATGAATTGTGATCGACATATGGATCTTCCACTACACTACCTCTGCCTTCATCACCTCAATAATTCACTACCTAACAAGAATAATCATTTACCACCTACCACTTCTCATATTATATGAAAATCAGACACATATGAAATGCCTTGTTGCCTTGCATAGTTTTGTACCCTATAAATAAACTGGTTTCGTTTGAGTTCAGAATTCAGAAAATTCTGAACCTGTAATGGCGTCCACAAAAGAAGAAGAAGAAAGCTTCTGCTATGCAATGCAGCTGGTGACTTCTACTGTTCTGTCCATGTCCATGCAATCAGCAGTTGAGCTTGGAGTTTTCGACATCATAGCTAATGCTGGTGCCGGTCGAGGTCTATCCTCACGGGAGATTGCAGCTCAGATAGACACCATGAACCCTGAGGCGCCCATGATGTTGGATCGGATCCTCAGACTATTGGCAAGCCACTCTGTGCTCAGTTGCACTGTTATTGATGCTAATGATGATGATAGTGGTGATGGCCCTAATTTTCAGAGGGTTTATAGTCTTGCTCCTGTGTCCAAGTACTTTGTGAAGAGTAAAGAAGATGGTGTTTCTCTAGGCGCCATGATGGCTTTGATTCAAGATAAGGTCTTCCTGGATAGCTGGTATGTACGTCTTTCCTTGTTAATCTCCTTCTTCAAATTTTTGAGTTTAATTAGTGCAGACAATAGACTATAGATGTGGATATATATTACTTCAATTAGCATTTCCACCAGTCAGAACCTAACTCCAATTTGGTACACATTGAAATTTAGGTTCCAATTGAAAGGTGCTGTTGTGGAAGGAGGAATCCCATTCAACAGGATCCATGGCAGACATGCCTTTGAGTATCCAGATTCGGACCCCAGGTTTAACCAAGTGTTCAACTCAGCAATGTTCAACCATACCACTATTGTTATCAAGAACATTCTTGATCTCTACACGGGTTTTGAGCACCTTAAGCAACTTGTTGATGTTGGGGGTGGCCTCGGAGTGACTCTTAGCATAATCACTTCTAGATACCCTCATATCAAGGGCATCAACTTTGATCTGCCTCATGTCATCAAAGATGCCCCTTCTTACACTGGTATGACTTTTAAGTATTGATTTTCAGGAATTTTTGTGGTTTGATCTTATTGTCATAACATGTTCGAAACTGCCTGTCCGCATTCATCACCTATATTTTTTTGATTCGGGGGTTAAATTTCTTTGCAGGAGTGGAACATGTTGGAGGAGACATGTTTGCAAGTGTTCCATGTGGGGATGCCATTTTCATGAAGGTGATTTTTCAGTTTCTCAAGCATTATGTTTCAGTTTGTGAACTTGTGTGAGTTTTTCTATTTAGAATATGTTTTGTTAATTAAGAATAGGCTGTTTGATGTTGCATGTTTTGCTACATTGTAGTGGATACTTCATGACTGGAGTGATGACCACTGCTTGAAGCTTCTGAAAAACTGTTACAATGCCATACCAGACAATGGAAAAGTAATTGTTGTTGAAGCACTTCTTCCAGTTGTGCCTGTGACCAGCACTGCTGTGAAGAGCACCTCCCAAATGGATGTTCTTATGATGACACAGAACCCGGGAGGGAAAGAGCGGAGCGAACAGGAATTCATAGCCTTGGCAACTGCTGCTGGGTTTCGCGGCATCAGATATGAATGTTTTGTCTGTAACTTTTGGGTTATGGAGTTCCTTAAGTAGATAGGCAACCGTAGAAGTTCCTATCAATAACAAAGATACTCAAGCCTCGATGCCTCATCTAAGATTCTGATTTTTAGGGAGTTCATTATATTGTTTGCAATTGCTTCTCTGCGTTACGACGGGGCTCAAATATGCATGATGAAAGAAAATATGAAGTCATTAACTGATCAGAACTGCACATAACCTGCAAATTATTTTACTTAGTTTTCTTTTATCTTTTCCATTCTAAAGTAACAGATCAGAAATGAAGGATGTTCCAATATAGTACTAGTTACATGTATCTTGCAGACAAAGTACACGACATTGATTTCACCGTGGTTAGGACAAGTTTATGCAAAGAAAATGAAGGATGTTCAAATCTTCATGAACGATGCTGCAAGAATTAAACTTCAAAAACCGGCCACAAGTACATATTTCCAAATCATCTCGGCAGCTTTACTTTTCTGGCTTTGTTCTAGCTGCTTCCAATTATCTCTTTGTATGTGTCTTTTACCTTCTGTGTCAAAGCTTCCCTGAGATATCAGAACAATTCGGAGAAATTAATCACCGCTTAAGAAATTGAACTTGTAATTACACTCCGGTGAAGGTAGCAACTAGATATTTACCTGTCTGGTTTGAACACCAGGTTCTTGTATGCAAACCACTGCAAAGACAGTAGTAAGAAATAAGAAGTTGCATTCTATGAAGTGGTTGATACAAAAACACACTGATGTTCTTGTACATTACTCTATTCATCTAACAAAAAAGAAAGCCACTTACTCCAGTATAGCCAATGCCAACAAGCTCAAGGGCACCAGGAATCAAGGGAAGCCTATCAATTGCCTGTTACAAATACCGGGAATCGAGCAAGAAATTAATCCAATGGATTTAAGAACATATCAACCATGAAGAATTCAAAATGCCAATCATCTAAACTGACTACAGGATACACACCGAAATCAACCCGGTAGAGCCCCATAGTGCAACAACACCAGCTACTGCAAGTGAAGACACTGCATACTTGTCCTCAACTTTCTCCCACTAGAAAAAAAAAAGGAATTATTCTTGTTATACAATCTTCCTAAATTTCTTCATACAAATAAAGATTGGACTAGTAGTTGCTAAAATGAGTTCAAAGGCTTACAGCTTCTTGAACTGTCTTAAGAACATCCGGAAGTTCAGTTGTTGCAACTTCTGCAGGTGCTTCCCCAGTGGCCATGGCCATGACATTGCGAGCAATCTTACGGCCTAAAAGTGAAAACAATCAATATAGTGGTACATCATTACTCACAATATCTAGGCATGCTCGAAGAGTCGAACGTGTAGACGATTCATGTCATCATAACAAAACTTATCAGATATCTAATAAGAGAACATTACTCATGTGTGATGAGTCCCTATATCTAATAATCTATGCAAGAAAAATATTACTTGGCAGGTAGTTATAATATGATCATAGTACAAAGTATAAGATTAGTCGTATGAAATACTCACAATAGGCAGTGGTCTTCCCTGGGCGGTTTTGAGACTGCACCGGTGGAGGAGGAAGTGTGGGGAGTGTCACACATTGTGGTGATGGTGCCGCGGAGTGGCGAGGAGCCTTGGTGTCAAAAGGGGTGGAGGAGGAGGAGATGGTAAGTGTGGAGGAGGCAGAGGCCATGGCTTTACTGAATCCTTTACAGATTATTTAGGTCCTATGAGAGATTCTGAGGCCAGCAGGATAGAGTAACTTGCTAGTTGATACAATATGATAATGAGTACCAATTTATTTCTGGGTTTGTTTATTTTGGAAGGTTTGGTAGTTTGGAATGGACTGTGGGAGATGGTGTTCTCTCAAGTTTTCAAGGTGGAGAATCACTCATTGCACTTTCATTTGGATAGGATAGGCATTTTGTGGTGTGAAGATTTAAATAGAAAGGGTCCAGCAGGTTGGAACTCTATTGTGACAAAAAAGCCTTCACTTGTATTATCTTCAATTCTATAGGGCCAAATATTATTTAAACTTACCTGAGTGAAAATATGAGCAAAATATCTCAAACGTCTCCATCATGCTTGCTTTATATATGGAGAGGACTCAAGAATGTATAATATCTTCTTGTTGAATTACTGATAGGATGTTCAAGATCACCCAATATGAGAAGAACTTGGTACCTAAGATCAATTTGTATGTTGAACCTTAGGCATACCGATAAAGAGTTGCATTTAGTAAAAATTAAATTGCAATGAAAATGAAATTGTAAGTTCATGACAATGTAGCATCTGCAGATCAATGTTACTGTTCATTTGTGCCTCGCGACGAACATACAGATATTAGGAAATTGTGGGCTGTTAGCCATGAGCCCATAGAGCACTTTTTTCTTTGGTTGGGCCTTCATTGAAAAGTTTCTTCAAAATTAACCATCCTGGTAATTTTCTTCCCGACTTTACATTAGATTCCTAAACAAACACTTGTTGACGAACCATCTTTTTACCTTCTGGGCGTTCTATTTATAGCCTTATAGGTTGTGACTGCAACCCATGTTTCTAGTTTCTACCCTATATATATACATCATCGATCATTCGAACAGTAGCTAGTGTGTACTCTATGGTCCAGGTTTGCATGCCTCGTTGATCCTGCGGTTTAAAGGTAAAAACACAAAGGGGGAAAAGGTGAAAATAATTGAGGGGGAGATAAGTTCGAGGTGAACAATTATGCTGGTTAGAAAGGGATGGAGGAAGAAGCACAAGCCTAGGAAAAGGGCTTTTCTTCCCTTCCCCCAGTCCCCAGTCCCCACCGCACTGTGACTCGTGCTTGTCTTCTTAGCCAACTTCATTCCAAATATAACATGGCTTTCATGCATTACGGCCACCACCTGTTTGGTAAATAGACTCGAAGAAGAGCTTCACGTTTCTTGAACTTTTGCTGGTATCTCGCCCCATCTCTACTGCTCAGAACTATGAGGTTGATGAGATGGAGATCGATATGACTCATATGAGTCCCCATGTATATACATGATTCCTTCACCCACTCTTCCTTGCTTCAAAGTGCCCGGACACTAGCTGTCTAACCTCATGTAAACTCGGGTACTTAACACTTCATTACTATACTCACGTAAACTTTCTAGCTAGACTTCCCTTGCACACATGATTAGTCTTTTTTCTTTTCATATGGATATTGTATCATACCGCAATCACATTATCTATATTATTAATAAAGCAAACAGACTTTGTCAACCAAAACGTATGTGAAAATACGTTAATGATCTCAGACTATATAATAATTTAAATCATAATTTAATATATGAAGGATATAATAGTAATTACAAAATGACATACATAAATTACAAAAAAGAAAAGAAAAAAAGACAGTGAGTAGAAGAAGTTATCTGCAATAACTTATCTATCCCCACTACTTTCATTCTTTACAAAAAAAAAAAAAACAATCCTACACACATCGTGTGTATGTGCAGTTGATCGAATCACTTGAATGCTAGTACATATTAATTAAATTACTTATTTCCTATATGAGACTCAAATCTAATGAATTAGTGTGTAACGGCTCATTCGGTTTTTCTTCGCTCTTCGTTGAGTTCGTTCAAGCTCATTGACAGAGTTGTTGGTAACGACTTGATTGCAATATATAACAATGCAAAGGACCTAGTTGCGAACGTTTACAACTTACACGGACAATATTATTGTTAAAAATTGAATCATAGAACCCAACATAACAAATCTGGTCCAGTCAAACTACACGAACGCAATCTGTGATCAAAATGAACCCAAAAGGAGGAGGTTGAAATAAGAAAAGTAAAATGAAGGAGACCATGCACGGTTTCAAGGAGAACGACACCAAAAAAGCCATGAGTACGTACGGGACAACTCAGAAGCCGAAAGCTAAAACCATTAACAACACAGATATTTATTCATTCGAATTCGTTCATTTTCATATAGGCCTCTCTCTCTCTCTCTCTCTCTCTCTCTCTGTACTTCGTCATGCAACCGTGCAAAGTCCAGAAGGGAAATGCTGATCTGTGCGCGTGTGATCCGAGTCTGTCAATGCGTGATTGACCGGACAAAGCCCTCCGGCTCCTCCCCTTGATCAATTTGACACTGTTTTTCCTCTGTGGCGTTTGACTTCAGAGGAAGCAAAGGCTAACGTCTCAGACTCAGACCAGGCCATCGTCATCGATCGGCCTTAAATTCTGATGAGTGACGACGATGAGTGTGACCACCAGTCAAAGCAGCGTGGGTGATATGATTAAATGGAAGCCTCTCTTCTGATCTGATCGACTGTACGGCGGAGATAGGGTGGAGGGTAGTGGCCCGCAGAAAGCACGTACAGACTACAGAGTCTTCGAGGAGATTTCTGGCAAGACACTGTTAGGATTTTGATGCCCTACTACGATGTCGCTGAGGGAATCAATCTCTTACGTACCCTGATTATAAAATCATAAATATTTTCATTACTTGTACCAAGAACAATATAGAATTAACATGATGGATTTTATTATAAAAGACCATGCATGTCAGCCTTATATGGCCGAAAGTTACAGAACCTAGCTAATCCATGTTCAGACTTAAGTCACTCAACACAAGCAAAGAGAAACTAAAACGAGTTTTTGGTACGGTTTTGCTTGGTTTAGATTTATCATTGATGAGTATTTCTTCTTGCTTCTTCTGCTAAAAAGATTAAATTTAAAACAAAATTGGGATTAGGACTTTTATTTCTCTGTATATATTTTTTCATTTCAGAGGGTAAAGCATGCAGGCACACGATGCTAGCTAGGTAGGTTCTCTTTGGAATTTGAAGTGTAGAGAAGACTAACTAGCTCCCCGCTCTGAAGAACCCTGGTATTTTCTTCTTTGGAAATTGTTAGAGATGAGAGATCCCACATCTAAGAAGTGATAAAGAAAATAAAGTTTATAAGTGAGTGGATAATAATCAATTGTACCGATGCCTTTTGTGATTAAAACCCAACACCTTTGAGGTGGCTAAGTTGGGACAATATCGGTACAGTTGGTCCACGGGCCACGCTTGTCGCTGTTTAACATGGTATCAGAGCACAGGTATTGTCCCAACGTAGCCACCGCACATGTGTTGGGTTTTAATCACAAAAGGCCTCGGTACAATTGGTTATTATCCACTCACTTATAAGCTTTATTTTCTTTGTCACTTCTTAGATGTGTAATCTCTCATCTCCAACAGAAATTGTACTAATTTTGGTAGTATCACGAAAGAGTAGGTTGAAGTTTTTTTTTTGGCTCCGATGAATGAGAACAAAAATCTCAGCAATGATATAGATTCTTGAAGCATCTCTCGATCTTCAATACTTGTATATATGCTATGAAGTGCATGCAAGTCACCTCAGCGTAACACGCAACTGTCACAAATTAACCTAGGCTGAATCTCAAAGATTCTCTCTTGGGGTGGCTATGGTGGTGAACTAATGGTTGGTTGAGTTTTTTTAACTAGTTCGATCATGTATATTTTTCTATCAAATGCATGTTTCCTTCTCATGCAGAAAAATTCACAGCACTAAACTAAATAATTGGTTAAGTATGCTACATCTAACGCTATTCTATCACCGGAAATTGACAGCCACCCATGTTGTACTGAACTACATCATCTTATAGTTTGATGCAATGCTCAGTTTAATCTATCAGGATATATAGATGAAACATGTATTGAAAATTGCTTTAAAACATTTTGCGAAGTAAGCAATTTACATGTGTACATAAACTACATTTAGAGGTTGGAAATTTTAGATGAACTCATTAAGTGTGGACTAATGAAGGATACTGTGACACCGTACTGTAAATAATTTATGATGCCAATGCAATTCTGGATTTCGATACTCTATAAAACGAAATTGTGTCCAAAACGGTAGCCTAATAATTCACCTCTTGTAATAAATAATAGATATTTGGAGAAATTGGGATGATCCTTGTCCAAAATTTTTGTAAAAAACTACACTTCAAACAATAAAAGGATGTCCAAATTCTATCATACTTATTCTCAAAAAAAAAAAATTCCATCACACCGAAATAAAGAAGTTGGAATGAATTGTCCCATCAAGCATGGCGAACGTGGTCATATGGATATAGCATTGGATTTATATTGGAAAAGATCGAACCCCAAAATGTTAAACAAAGAAAGGGAGTGCTAAGTACCAAAGTGATCCAACATATCAAACACTTTGGCAATTGCCATGCAATGTTCAAAGCTAGACATACCAAAACTGCTGACGGCGTTTTACTTTGTTAATAGTACCAACCACATTGAGACTCGCAAAGTCTCCTAAACATTAGTGTAATAGTGTAATCAAATCAAATATGCCTAAGCTAATGGTCAAGTATAGTTCTGGAAATGCGAGATTTGTATTATAGTTCTGCTTCTCCCTCCAAATATATGCATTACAGAATAGTGACTATACTGCAATATAGAACGGAGGCTCTCTTTTCCAAATAAAACAGTCACTTACTCCCATATAGTCTCAGACAAATGTTCCTTTTTGGTCCATTACAACTTCAATGTATCCGAGGCCAGCAAAACCCGCTTCGATAAATCCCTTTCAGATTGAATTATGGAATTAGCTTTCTAATTCTTACAACTTTGCACTATTTTTTTTACCAGCATGAATTACCATTTTGATACCAGTCAACCACTAGGTGTAACACCCCTTCTAACTTTATACTGTTCATGATCATTTCTCGTTAATGTTCGGTTCTGTCTCTTTTTATCGAGTCGGACTAATGAAAACTGAAGCTGTATTTAATTCTTTCAACTAAAGCTTGATATTAACTTACCACAATCTTATATTAACAAACTAAGGATTATGAAACGTGAATTTTTGTCCTTTCATTTAGCACAATTTGAGGGGGGTTAATCATGCTACTCAAGCCACATTACCAACTGAATTTGAGGAGATGATTGAAGACATTGGCTTAAGAGTAAAAACAAAAGGGATGATATGGGGGTGGTGATCGAGCTAAGTAGCAAAGCAACAGAAAGGGCTGAATGATGAGTTTTCTGATGCATTATTTTTTTCAGATCAAGGAAGGCAATAACATGTCATGGAGCACATAGCTAGATGATGTAGATTGGGACTGACCTTGAAGAAAAGCTGTGGAAAACGAAAAGAACTACGCAGACCCAAAATGAATAGGACGACTGAGGCTCTTTTACACATGGGGATATGTGTTCCTGCCTCCCTCTTTCTTCAGTCTTCATCATCGATCCTTATGCCAATTTCTCAGGCCACATTTTCAGGCAGCTATCTTCATTATTAAAGTGGAGCTATGTGTATATATGTTTCTCTACCTCATCACCCCATTTGACTTTGCCCCCATGTCTTTCAGAGTTCAACTCCATGCCTGTATCTCATTTCATCATGTCATGATACGTTACAACAGTAGTGTATAATGTATTATAACAAATTATAGACACCATTTTAAGGCACTGAGTTGGGTGGAAGCGGGTGACATGCATGCGTGTCTAACCTTATATGGGTTTTCTGCAATCGTAACCTGGCTGTGCCTCTGTCATTGTTACAGTGCTACTGGCTTCAGTTTCATCTTCAAAGTTCAATTCTTTACTGCTGGTATTTTCAAGTTAATGAAATTAAATTGTTTGGGGTGCAGAAAATGAGTTTGATAAATAATGAGGTGGAATTCGATATACTTTATCAGCATATTAGTCCACCAGCTAGCATCAGGTGCAATACATGTGGGGGTGGTACCACTTCTTCTGAGCAACAATAAAAAACAAATAACAGTGTGCATGAGCTTCTATGGAGATGAAAGGAACTGAGAATTTTCGTTCACAAGCTTCCAGAATGGAGCACATGGGAGTGAGCCAAAGTTTGCCGCACATAATGCCAATTTAGTTCACATATCAAGCTCTCTGTAGCCCTAGCCCCTCTCTCGTCTCCTATCCTCTTGCTTATTTAACTAACCACTAGCCCTTAAGTTGGATCGCAGAACAGTAAAAGAACCTGGGTTAAATGTTAATCTTCATCCCCAAATTGACAGTAAAGTTTGATTAGTGCCCATGGAGAGGATGAAGAACTAACCCAAAGAGGCAGGAAAAAGCTTGCATAAAGCATGATGATGAAGCACCTTCCATCCCCATGGTCTGTAATTCATATGGATTCCCCCAAAAGTCAATTGTGTAAAGAGAAGCATCCTTTGAAAGATGTAATGATGAGAATCAACAACAAAATGAAAGAAAGCCCTCAAAACTTGGAAAATTATCGCACACCCTATATGCATGTTATGACATCAAATCTATACACATGCGCAGCAGATGAACCCTAAAAACTTCACAACTATTCATAACCATGGTGATGATAGGTAGGCCCCTAAGTCCCCATTTTCCTCCAAAAAGAAAAATAAAGCAATCACAAAGTAACTTACATTTGAGCTGGGATTAATAAACAACTCACACAATACACATTCATACTGAGAGAGACACAATCTCCCATCCCCAAAAGAGTGAAAGATGCAACTCACCACCTTACATTTTTTTTCCCTTTTTTTTTCTCTACTCTATCTAGCTAAGAAAAGAAAGTTAGCTGCTTCTTCTGGAGAGCCTCTGAGTCCTGAACCAGTTAATCAGCTGCAATTGATGAAGCTGAATATTTGATGTACTGCTCTAGCAATGTCATCTGCTGATCCTAACTTACAACCCTCCTCAATCTGCAATACCAAGTTCACATTAGATTTATACCCACAGCTTCACAAGTCACACATTTTCCAACAACAAATGAAAAAGAAACTTCATCAAGGACTAGCATGGAATCCTAGATAGCTTAGGCTACATGCTAGCCTGGTACCTAGCTCTAGGGGTTGCTTGAGTTCCAAGTCAGAATGGTTTGACTAGAAAAAGACAAGGGGAGTAGACAGAATGTTGAAAAAACAATATGATTTAAGAATTTGGTGTCATACCTTGAGATTGAAAGAGTAGAGAACCTTGTCTTCTGAAGAAGTAATGTTGAGGTGTAAAACTGTTAGCCTGATGTCTTCAAAGGCAACAAGCGCTCTCACTAACTGGCCAGGCCTCTTATAACACTGGACCTTCAAGTTCACATGGGTTTGGATCACTGTAACATCTACTTCTGCAGCCTCAGACTTGTTTTGTGCGGTGAATCCATCGTCCCCATAAGTGTTACCTTCCTCAGTAGAACCGATTCTGCACTGGGAGAGAGACATGAACATTCCATTTGAAGGCATTGTCATGGCTGATGATGAAGATGGTGAAGATGACGACATGGAGTTGTTAATGTTAGGGTCAACATTGTTGGTGGTGAAGCCTTCAGCTCTTCTCATTCTCTTGTGTGCTTCAAGGGACTGTAGGTGTTGCTCTAATTCCTTCACAAAGTCTATTGCTCCCCCAACTATAGAAGCTTGGTCACCCTTTGAGATTAAGAAAGCATTTTCAGTAATGACACTAATTTAAACCAATTTAAATTTGGTTACTGCAGTAAATTATTACCCTTTGAATGTAGGAAGGGGGCATGAGGGATTTGAGAACATTGAGATGGTCATTCATTTGGCGTCTGCGGTTGCGCTCAACAGCAATGTGGGTCATTCTCTGGCTCTCTACCTCCTCTTTGTTCTTGGTTGGTCTTGTTCTCTTGCGCTTTCGTCTCTCTCGGGTGGCCGGAGAAGAACCCGATTTGGTAAACTGGGTCTGGCTCTGGTTAGGACCCATTTTTGCTGAGTTGAGTTGTTGCATTTCTTGGTTGCAATCTGAGCTCACACCGCCACCACCCTCAAGAGTACCAGAAGCTGAAAGTGGGTTGTTATGGTGAGGCTCTTGTCCTTCAGATTTAGCTGGTGAATGATACAACTGTTGTTGACTGTCATGAGTTACACAGCTCTCTAGTGCCTCAAGTGTCTGAATTTGGGCACTTTGGGTATTTTCCATTTCAGGCCATGCTGCATTGGTCTTGAGGTGCTGTAGTCTTAACAGTGATTGAAAGCTCGTCTCTTTTTGAGTGAAATCACAAGGAGGGAAATCAATGCTTTGTAGCATCTGAAGAAATGGTATTCTATCTTCCAACCCTGAAAGGTATTGTGCTTCTTCTTCTTCCTCAAATCTCAAGCCATTTGTGGTGGTGAATTCGTGCTCGAAGCTTTGCAAATCCAAATGGTCCCCAAAGAACTGAAAATGGCATACCAGAAAACCCCATTAAAAATGCCAAAAAAGAAAGAAAAGAAAGCACACAACACAAGACAATTTTAGTTAAAAACTGACATGGATTGGGTGGGGAGGGTGGTTCTGTCTCAAGTTCTCAACTTTGAATATAGAATAAACTTGGAATGAGCATAGAATGAAAAAGAAAGAGTGCATCAGATTTTCTGGTAAAGACTGGCATTGCAATGAATGGAAAAGAAAGAAAGAAAGCATCTTTGAAGGAAATGCAGTCGATTTCTTGAATCTTTGACCATAGGAGAAGAGAAAAATAAAGGGCATGCACAAATTAGGAAACCATTAGCATAAAACATACACAGGGATTTATGGGTCCTTGGAGCCTCTCCATTACTGAGCAGCAAGGAGGTTGGTGAAGAAGTCCTAAAATAAAATGGCCACCTTTCTCTCTCTATCTCTCTCTCTACCAACATTCCATAGTGAGATACAAATGCAATTAATGTGAAATCTTCTCACATTCCTCTGTGTTCTGGTCGATGGGGAGTGAATAATCTGAAAATGGAACAATATTAAATGCTTGGCCGGGGTGCTGTTGCTGCAGTTTGCTCGAGAAGAACTCTAGAGTGAACAGAGAGGGGAGTACAAGAGAGAAGAAGTTCGGTGGTTGAGATGGAGGGGCCTGAGAGAGAGAGAGAAAGAGAGAGAGAGAGAGAGAGAGGTGAAAAAGAAGGGTGAAATCCCAAAATCTGAAAATGGGAAATACTAAGATGAGGTAAAGAAATGAAGGGTGGGAATGGACACACTCTTGAGTTGATTGAGAGTGAGGATATGATATGGTACTATGGTAGATATACATGAGAGAGAGAGAGAGAGAGAGAGAGAGAGAGAGAGTTGGTGAGGTGAAGACTTGGCAGAAGAGAGAAGAGAGAAGGGGGGCTAGGTTGTCTGGTTTGCAAGGTCCCAAGCATTATTGGCGGTGGCAGTTTTGTCCAGCTGCGAGGACAGACAGTTGTGGGGACTCTCAGAGAGACTCATATATCTTCCTCTACCTCTCTGAGTGCACACTGCACAGTAAAGAGAGAGAAGAAAGAGAGAAGGGAAACTTTCCAAAGCTTCCTTCTATGGACTGTGTCATTTAGTCAGATCATGGATCAGTCCCAATTTCCCATATGTCAACCCGAGCCTGCAAACCCCAAACCCAGCCCGACCCAAATCTCTGTTTTACCGACGGTCAATGTATTTATATTAATTCTGTATACAAAGAGATGGATGTCATTGACATACCTCTGGAGGAGAATCCTTGCAGTATACAACCGATGGAACTTCTCTTGAGATGGGTGATTTGTACTTCCGCTCTCGATCACGGTCTATCATCGGCTTGTTTTGGGTTTGATTTTTTATTAATTCGTGTAAATGCTAGATTGCACGTCCAAATCTCGCGTTTAGTCTTGTTCATGAAGACGTCGTAGGTTTACTCTCAATCATGTTGTTTTGCTCGTTTAATCTTCCATAATCTCACCGGCCGTTGTTGCCTATTTTGAAACAATAAACAGGTTAGAAGGAGATGAAATATTTTTTTGTTTTGTTCCGGAAATACTAAAACTTACTACAAACAATGGCACAGTTACAAGCTTCACGAAATTAAAAAAAAAGTTGACTAAATTTGAAGTTACTGTATTTGTTATGTAAAAGAGATTGTATCCCAGCACGTATCCATTCAATTCCTCAATATATGAACTTAGTACCACATCTATGCAGTCAGGCAATCAATAAAACCATAACTAGCAGAATTGTTCACAATTAGACTAATTCGATCCGAACAACATTTCAGAAAACAAAAGTGAAATAACTAAATAAACCCCTAAATAAAGTAACAAAAACAAAACTTCAATCTACAAATTGAACTAGGTAGATGCACAAGGCATACTCAGATGTGGAGTCTCTCGATCTCAAATCAAGTTTTCAAATGAAAATTTAAACAAATTATTCATTACAACTTACAACTTGAAATCAATGAAAGAACTTTGAATTCAAAGGGAAAATAAATCTATTAAACAGAGTGGAGAAATAAAAACCCTCTTGAAAAATGAAGCATAAAGCTTAAAATAAACTGAGAGGTGGAAAGTGAGAGATATATAACGGCAGCTCATACAGATAATTCAAAGCAAAGGTGTCTAATTCGTCAACCATTCCACATGCTCGACATTAAGTTTCATTGTGATTTCTGCCTTATAGAGATAGTCATAATGGGCTTTGTTTTGGCTTCGTAAGGGTACTACTTTCCTTCGCACCGAAAATCTTTCTCATGCAAGCCTTCTTATTCGTTGGTTTTTTTTTCTTCTTCGCAAAAATGATAATGTATTGAGATCCATAGTTCAAACGTTTTCTTATAACAATATAGCAAGTTTTATAGTTTTCAATTTTTCAAGTCTGCAACATCACTTCTCGATTTATGAATACTTTTTACTTATGATTCGCATGTGTACGTAGCACATCTTAATGCTTGCCTAAATTTGTACTCAACGGTTTCTTGAATAAACTTTCCCATATACAGTATATAGAAACACTGAATAGTTTTCACATTTGGTAAATTGCAAAATCTCTCCATGCCGCCAACCTTGTTTCACAAATTTCTTCGAATTTGCAACTTGGTTTAATTTCCCAATTCCCAAACAAGACTACAGTTAAAACTCTTTAAACCCCTTCACATCCAAACAAACAATGAAGCAAAATCACGCTTCTCATTCTCAATAATCAAACTATCCTACCCACCAGCTCGTATGTTTGACAATTAATGTGTCGGGACCAAAAAATTTGTCTCTAAATGAAGTCCAGGATGGGACTGAATCCTCGCTCATCTCCTCTCCTCCCAAAAGCATTGACATTGGACACCACACACTTCATGATTTCGATAAAGATACTAGTTCCAATATCATACATATGATACGTACTATTATTGTTTCTACATTATTTTTTGGTATATACATGATGATTGATATATATCTGTGAATCTGTGACTACCTAATCGTTCGGCCCCTAATGTTTTGTTTCCATGTTATGCTGGGATATCTGTCCTTGTACATAAACAAAATGTCCCAGTTACTTGGATAGCTATGCCCCTTTGAGCTTCAAATCATTCAATCACAGATCACATGGATGCATGGTTCTTTTCAAGTTGCTATAGCATTACCTCTCTTTCAAGGCACACTACAGCTCCCTCAAAGTACCTAATTTCGTCTAAGATTTCGCTGAGATTTTGTAACAAGGATAATCCATATGAATTGAATGGTCATCTCTTATCGTTTTTGCTTTGGTTGCTTCAGCACCACTTATGCTGTCACCCGTTTTATAACCAGTTTAAGCATGCCCTCTGTCCTTTAGTTTTCCCTTCTTTTTTGTTTCAGGGTAACAAAGATGGATGTGAATGGCAGCTAGCCAACTTGTCTGTACGTTCACATTTAATTTGCAGCATAAGTAATAGAACAGTTCAAAAGCTCCCGTCTTCATCAATCCGTTATGAACTGATCGATCGATAAGTGGAAAGAAAGTAAACACGTATGGCATTCTTCTCTTCTCTTATGTGTTCAGGTGGGATAAGCCAATAGTCGAACTAGTTCACGATGAATTATGTAATTGTTCAGATGCAACCAGTACTCCAGTACTATGAATACCAATCTTGCACCAGCTAAGTAGTAACTGTCCACAATTGTGCCTTTCGAATATCTTTATTACTTCGGCCTCTTTGAAGCAATTAGTTGTACACTTCCTTGCCATCTCGATCTTGCTCATGCGCGCACTGGCCTCGATCACTCTTTGGTTTCATTTAACAGTGAACATTCTTGGCACTTAACTAGAACAAACTTTTATGTGAGATCGATTGCCTTCACACATTGATCCTGCACTCTCGAAAACAAAGTTCTAATACCATATATTAGATAACGACTAGTCCTAAAACTTGATCGAGCAGCTAGGTGAATTGAGAGTAAGTGAAATTTTTTTTACTGATCCAGCTATTCTATCTTATCCAAGCCATTGCCTGCATGTATTCTCATCTTATATTTTAATCCAGTGCTGATCTTTAAGCCGCATAACCAGAAGCAGATCGTTAGCAGATAATGCAAAATTGTTTCTTCTGCAAGATGCCATTCCTCAGCAAGAAAATAAATAAACTAGAACTCATGAAGGGGAGCCATCATAATATGATTATTACCAAAAATATATATGGCGCTACTCATGTCAGTACTCGAGCACGGTCCGGTACCTGAAAATTCCAAATATACTTGGAAGTAATGGATTGATATTAAAACCTTATCCTCTTGACTGCTTACAAGGTCAATCTTCACTGCTGCCACATCAATATGTGTACAAGATATGGCTGCCTACAAATCTTGCAAGATTTATCTCAATAAAGAGATTCTTCCACAATTTATATATAGAACAAACTCTTCAGTACATGTACGGTAACAGATACACAAGAGAAGCCCAGGTAAGGGGTGTTTTTGATTACATGTTTCAGAAGCTGAATACTTCATTACATTCCTACAATCCTACTTCAGTAGTCCAGAACAATATAGAACACCCAGTTTGATGCTCCCATAAAACAACTCAATTTCAAGAGCCTTGCATTTACAAAAAGCAATCGATCATCATGCACAGCAGTTGACATCAAGTTATATCACCTTAAAGTTCACAAATTAGGAAATTTGACATGCAACCGTACGAAAGCTAGCTAGCTAGCTCAGGGACAAGTAAAGTTCACAGGCTTTTCCTACTATTTGAGGGTGACAAAATACCTCTGGCATCTTTGTACGTATAAGAAATCAAATGTACACCCTGAAGCCAACATTACAGTCTAGCCAGGTTGAACATGGCAACCAGACACCTTTCACATGGTCAATCATCAAAATGGCTTTCAGTATAATTAGGCCTACATAGGTACATGCACAGTGCTTCTTCAAACTCTCCTGTGGAGAAACTAGAGTAACTTCTGAGTTCTTGTGCATGGTACACTTATTCATTGATAAAATACGCTAATGACTGCAATACCTGAAGATTTTAGGTCCCAGTTATAAAAAAAAATACTATAAAGATGTTGAACTTGCTAGCACAAGTTGAATTATAACGTGCATTTCTTTAAGAATTTGTCGTATTCTTATATGCTGCCTAATCTTCCCTTTAGAAAATTATAAGAGGCAGCAAGCTTGGGAAAACACATTTTGTTCCGGGGACAAAATATAGTCTCCAAAACCATCGCATTTTGTATTTTCATAAAACTGTTTAAGGATAACATTTTCTGTGCTTATCCAAATATAACTCACTTAACAACTTAGAATTAGTCACCATGAGACTTGGTCTAAAAATTACGTTAGATAAAATTAGTTGTATATGACTCTATGACCACGGTAAACTCTCTTATATAAGGGCACATATCTATCAATAAAATTTAGATTGATTTTTTTAGGAGAATGAAATGAATTCATTAGGCATCAAGCCAATACGAGCAACGAGGCTCTACGATCAAAAAGATCATGCAAAGGGCCGGGTGACAAGCCACCCTTAGTAGGCACTATCAACTAAACAGAATATAACGTAACGAAACGCAATACAGGGTCAAGACCCGCTACACTACACTCACCCGAAGGGATGAGCATTATTAGAGAAAATAAAGAAACTAGGGCTAGCATAATACATGAAGTCCACAAGGCCCATAGAAAAGTAAAACCCTAAGCCTAAAAGTTGACTTAGCCATGTCACCACCTCCACTTCTCCGAGCACAAAAATCACCGCCGCACCACCGCCCACTGGTCCACTTCCTAATTGTCTAGAAGATGCCGCCATTCCAGAGAATCAAGACGCAAGCCTCCCCACCAGAAAGATAAGAAGAGACTTGAAGAGCACCAAAAACACTACATAGAGAGATCATGCACCCCAAGAGCAACACCACAACTACCCCAATGAGTAAGCCAACACCTTCGTTGCTGACAAGAGACAAACATCCTCTTGTGCCACGCCCGAAGCCAAACCCACCACCGCACAATTCGAAAAAGCAACAAAATCGAAACAAAGCCAAATCAAACAATCAAACCCTCGGGCATCACATATCCATAAAAGCTGATAGAGCGTTAATTAAAACGTTTATAATAAACCCTGTAAAACATCATCGTTAGTATAGAATAAGCATGGATCGTTTTTTCCGGGAAATTGAAGGGAACTCTAAACTTTTAGTGTTAACAAATAATGGGGGTTTGAGATTGATTATTAACTACTAAAATAAAACATAAATTACTATTTACATGATCGACTTATCTTTAACAAACTTAAACCAAATTTACCACTACACCACATAATTACAAGTTCGAACCTATCATGCATTCTAATTCGACCAATTACATACTTTTTAGACACCAATACAATTAGAGCCCTTAGGGGATAATCTAATCATGCAAGATTTCAATTAACATTTAGATTGACTTAGGGCCTAATCTAAATTTTCATGCAATCGAATTCAATAACACTTAGAGTAGAAAAAACAAAATTACATTTAAGCACCAAATCTTTGTTGGAGACATGTTTCATGTATGGCGTCACCCACCATGGTTTCACATGCAAATTTTCAGAATTTTTACCACTTTTAATCAACACAAACCGAACCTACTTTGGGCATGATTCGATTTGTGTTAATATGGTTGATGAATCTAGCACTCAAACACAATCTTAGGGACTGCATCCAAGCACTAAATTCATATGCACATATCTGAAAATTATCTAAAAGTATGAGAAAGATGGTTAGAACACAACAATAGAAATACAAACTCATTAATTATAAGAAACCATCAATTCAATAAATATCCAAAAATCCAATAAAACAATCTGAAAATTTTGATTTTTAATACAAAACAATAATTCCACACAAACATCATACTACAATCTTCATAGACAAAGTATTGTAAAAAAATCAAAAACGAACAAACCCATGAAGAAGAGTTGCGAGAATCACACGTTGTAGGAACCTTGGAGGTGTGTCTTCAATGGTGATTTCGGTGGAGATGGAATTGGTATATGGGGGAGAATGGCTTGTTGTTTCGGTGAATGATGTTTGAGGTAATATTTTGGTAGAGTTTTGGCTTTTGAATGCAAAGGAGAAGTAATCTTATTTGAGAGATGAAGTCATGTATATATAGAGGAAAGAGAGAGGTATGCTTGGTTTGAACTTTCTTTTTTCTTCTTAATATAATGTCATGCTTTAATTTCCTTAAATCATGTCATGCTTTATTCCATAAATCATACCATGTTTTATTCCATAAATCATGTCATGTTTTATTCTATAAATCATGTCATGTTTTATTCCCTAAATCATGCATGTTTTATGCCTTTAATGATCATTTTCTATTTAATTATTGCATGACTTGACTCCATCTCTTTTTCTTTAATTATCTATTCAATCCAATCTGAAAATAAGAAAATAAAATCATAAGTAAGAGATAATTAGTTTTAAAACCTAACAAAGATTCTTGGTCAAACTAGGTCTCTAGACCCATTATGCGTTTTTAACTCATGTAAGCATACAAATGCATCTAATACCGCCCAAGACTCTTACTACGACTCAATGACTCAATAGTACAATAATAAGGGCTAAACAAAGTACAAATTGAGGTAAAAACATGTTAAGAACGTCGCACAAAATGATCCTATCATCCACTCCCTGATTGTCCAGAAGATGCCGCCATTCGAGAGAAACAAGACGCAAGCCTCCCCACCAGAAAGATAAGAAGAGACTCGAAGAGCACCAAAAACACTCCATAGAGAGATCATGCACCCCAAGAGCAACACCACAACTACCCTGATGAGTAAGCAAACACATCTGTTGCTGGCAAGAGACAAACATCCTCTTGTGCCACGCCCGAAGCCAAACCCGCCACCGCACAATTCGGAGAAGCAACAAAATCGAAACAAATGCAAATCAAACAATCAAACCCTCGGGCATCACATATCCATAAAAGCTAAAGGGGACTCCAAATTATCAACACCCATCTGGCGGCCTCATGGCCACGACGAGGCAAGCCTCACTAGCGCGGAGCACCACCGGATGGGAAAACTATGGTAGGGAGGCTGTTGTATGGCGCTTTGGGGGGGGGGGGAGGAAGTGTTTAGTTTTTTTTTAGTTTTATGTTATTTTAATAAAATTTAGATTGATTTATCATTCACTATACTTGTATACATTGTTTATATCTCTTTATTTTTCTACAACACGTAATCACCACGAAGCTATCTAAGCTTCAAATTCCTCCCTTAGTATCTTTGTGTTGACACGCCATTCTTGATTTCTTGTGCGTACATATATAGTAGCAATTAATATCAACCCCCTTTGCATCTAGTGATCAGTGAAGAAGTAAGATTTATTTAAAGTTCATTATTGATCAGATCTTAATGATTGTGCAAATGCTATTACTTGAATTCGTACTATTTGTGTTAGCAACCATATATAGCATCACCATTGAATTATTACGCTATTGCGAAAACATAACTGATTTGCTATGATGAAGTAATTTCATAGCTCGGAAGTCCAATAATGTTTCTATTTTAAAGTAATTTCATAGCATTGAACATAAACAAGATTGATCATTGCTATGATAAAATAATTTCATAGGCATTGAAGAGATTATATTTGCTAATTGCTATGATAAAGAACTTTCATGAGCAAGGAAATGCAGTAAAAATGGTGCTATGTTGATGCAATATTGGTTGTTTGAGTACCAATATGTTTCATGGCAATTAGATCGAAGCAAACTATGCAAAACAAACTGCTAAACTTAATCCATGCCACCATATAGATTTATGCCATGGCTGGTGTCCAAAATAAACCACTTGCAGAGGACTATGAAAATTTTATGGCCTACATTTGTAAGTCATACAAAAGAAAATCTCATGAAGCTTGCAAATCGATCACTGCAAGACTAAATCAAATGGGCATGAAAAACTGATTCCTTGAGTTTGCGTGGTAGAATAAGGAAGAAACTCTACCTCTTAAGCCCGACAGGCAGACATTTTGCCAATTGTTTATATTGTCATTAGATATGATAATTGAATCTAACGCTGATTAATATAACATAATTGAAAATAACCAGTAATATAATATGGTATGACCAGTCTTTTGTTGTTCTATTCTTATCTTTTGTGAAAAGAAAACTTTCATGAGCATATGATTATGAAGAAGTAATTTCATGAGCAACATAATCGATTTGGTTTAGGTCTACTCTAAATTTATTGGAAATATTATATGTTACAAAAGTCTTTAATATTGCGACACTATTATTCCTCTCTTGTTTCTCAGAATGTCAAACATGCAAAGACTTAAATATGCTAAATTAGACTCCAATTAACAATGGGCGACTAACATTAAGAATCGCCTCATTGCAAGACAAGTGTCAAATTAGTTATACAAAATAAGGCATATATAAATTTGATAAAGTATGAGGTTCATCTTAAAGAAGAAGATCGATATGGCAATGAGTCAATGACGTCAATCTTAAAATTGCAAAACTTCAAATATGCCAAGATCATATAGATGTTGCAACTTTGGATTGGTGCATTTTCAAGAATGTTAAGTAAAAGGCTTTTATGCCTTAGTTTATGAGTTAAAAATTATTTAGTTAGACAAAACCATGACGTTATTGATGGTAATAATTGACAAAGTGTCAAATAATTATTGTGTACCCTTATATTTCAAGTACCAACAAAATTCATAAAGTGATAATGAGCATAAAGTTGCATTATCTCATGGCTAAGATGTAAACAAGTATCTATAAAGACCAACCTATTTTAAGAACTACATGTGTAATCACTATGTTCTAACAATGAATCCAAAAGAATTTCATGAATCGATTCAACTAGCTTGCAGACATATTTGATATGTAAATGTTGCACCGCCACACAGTAATATGAGATGAATAGTTAGAGAATATGTATTATATTGGACATGAGTCTCTAATGATATATAGTATGTGGTATAAAATACTTGGCAGACAATCTTCCCGTCGTTGGGGGAGATAAGAGCAAATAATTTTCAACAATAACAAGATGAAGTGTTGTGGTTTGTCCCCACTAAATATGTCTTATTTTGATCTCTAAACCGCACAATATGATAGTGAAGTGCTTAGAATACTACTCAATCTTCAGAATGTAAATTTCGACGTCTTATGCGTTATTTGATATTGATAAAGTGATGAGATCACATACATGTTACAAACATGTCTGCAATGATTGTAGTCTACTCAAGAAGATATGGTACCACTATAAAAAAAAATGGGCATGTTACCGCCGTCACTATTAATCATCGATACTCAAATTTGTCTCATTATTATATTTATGGATTATGGTTAATTATTATTGGGGGGCGCCTCACAAGTTACAACATATTCCTAAGAATATATAAATCTCTACAAATTACATATTGAGACATAATGATATCGAACTCCTCTAGTGTTGTCCTTTTTTATCAAAACTCCTTGTAATGTTTTGGTACGCTTTGCTAGAGTATTTCTTAGATCCATACAAACATCGCTCCCAAACTAGTTATGTTTTTAAGCTAGGGGTATGTTGTGATATCTTGGAGGTATACTAAGCATATTTCACCCCTAATTCTTTTTATCAATAACATGTTCTTTTCAAGATTTTACTAAATGAAGTTCGACATGAAGAATTTTGAGGAAGGTTTATTTATTAAATCTTTGCCTAAGGCTACATTTGAAAGATGTGTAAAAGGTCTATATACTTAAGTTATAAGAGTTCTCATGATTGCAAGACTCAGGGGGAGTCATATACACTAACGAGATTTGGGCATATACATGTCACGTTCAAATACAAAATGTGTGTTGTACTCTTTTTTCCCTTTGACTGAGAATATTTTTTGTCCCATAGCGTTTTTGTTACTCGGCAAGGTTTTTGATGAGGCAACAAGAGAAACTCCATGTTTGGACTGCACAAGGGGGATATTTAAGGATAACATTATCTGATGTGCTTAATCAAACATATCTCACTTAATAATTTGGAATCAGTCACCATGAGACTTGGTCTAAAGATTACGTTAGATAGATTTAGTTGTATAAGACTATGACCACTGTAAACTCTCTTATATAAGGACAGATATCTATCAATAAAATTTAGATTGATTTCTCATTCATTATACTTACGTTGTTTATATTTCTCTATTTTTCTCCATTATCCTACAACAATAACTTAGTGAAAATGTAAACCAAAAAACTGAAACCTCAGAACAAAAGTCACATCTTATTCAAATTTTTCTATATAGATGAGATGGTCATTGTTGCATGTCCAAGTTGTATTGGACACTCATGAAGTTACATGTAGTCCATATTTACCAAAAGTTGAACACGATTACTAGTTGTGGAAGAAGAATAAGAGATTATAGAAGGCATGGTGAGTATCTGGCTGCTAGGGTCGTCGATACAATATGATATCGATGATCATTAGCTGAAACTAATTGCGATGATTCTTAGTTCTAACTTCTAACGCAAGTTATATTTGCTTAACCCTGCAATAAGTGAATCCAAGCATCTAGCAAAACCAAGACTAGATCGTTTCTGGGGCCGCGACTATAATTATCACAATTATAGTTATCACCTATACGGTATTGGTTTCGATTCCTACACTTCCCGAAATATCAGTTGGTTCGGGGAGAAATCCTTTTTGCTGAAAAAAAAAACTACGATTACGAGTGGCAAGGGTGGCAAGGAACTTGGTTTTGTGTCTATGACTTTGCAGCCGATTCATGGATACATAAATTAACATCCCCAGCTCCCTACCTTCCTGTAAGTTCAAACTTGCATCGAAATGAGAATGGGGTCTTGTTGAATGGTCATTTTCATTGGTTGATGCACCCGTTTCCGAGAATTCATGGAGAAGAAGCAATCTTGATTTTAACTTTGGATGCACCAAAGTTACTGTGGGAAGAATTTCTTCTACTGCCTGAACTATCCAGCGGCAGTTAATTGGTGAAACTAGGGGCCTTCAGAGACAGGTTGTGCGTAACATTAGTGACAATCGAGCCCCATCGTACAGTAACATATAATGAGTTTTGAGTCATGAATGAGTATAGAGTGAGGGACTGAGGGAGTCGTGGACCAAAATGAGGGTTTCCATTCCTTTAATAATGAAGATCCCAAAAGCTTCCGGAATTGATCAGTTCGCTGATTTGATTAAGTGGAGTGTTTTTCGATCTCAACGTCTCCAAGCGCTCGTAAATCTATGCATTGATTCTCATGAGAGATCCCTAATTGGAGTATATGTTGAGACTTGAGAGCCTTGTTTCAATTAGGGATCTCGCATGAGAATCAATGCATAGATGTACGAGCGCTTGGAGACGTTGAGATCGAAAAACACTCCATTTAATCAAATCAGCAGAGCGTTTATTTAATTTTTTTTCCTCTTAAAATTTCTGCATGAGATCCTAAATTATGGTTGCAAGGTCAACACAGACTCATAAAAATACCAATTTGGTATCCAAACTCAAATTTCATTATCAACACGACATCTGAGACCATTTTCCGTCACGGCATCGTCATGTTGGTCACGTGTCGCCCACGTGCCTTAAAAAAAGATAAATACTGAAATTACTTTAACAGAAAGTTTCAGTATTAGTTCTCAAACTCTTGTGACACGGTCAAAATAGTACCCAGACTTGAAAAATTACCAGTGTATTACCTAAACTCAGAATTCTTTATCAACGTGTCATCGGAGACCATTTTCCTCATGGTGTTGTCTCATCCTCGAATCTTTCATTTTCCGTTAAGACTAATATGTGTCAATCTTAAGTTCGAGCTCTTCTAGGAGAGACAGTCTGACGCCGACCTCTCTCGCTCTTCAAGTAGTACATGATCATCACCAACGACGAGGTCGAACAACAACGGCGTTTGGTGGCGAAAGCGGTGTTGTTGGCGATAAGTGAGGCATACGGGAAGAAGAGAATGGAGAAGATCGAGGCAAGCGAAGAAAATGAAAATGTAGAGTGTTGGGGTCAATTCCCATACGGAGGCATTAATCACCACTGCCATTGATTCCAGTTCTGATTTATATTCAAAACCGGAGTTTTCTAAAAAAAATCTCTCAAAGATTGGGAGCTACAATTTGGCTTCGAATCTCAAAATTAGAAAGGAAGAACGATTTTTGAGATGTGAAAAAGCCTCATTTTAATTACAACGGAACTTTAGCCTTCATTAACATTAAGGTCATTTCATTAATTACTATTTCTAAGAGCAGGACAACGACACGTGACCAAAAATGACTTTGTAATAGAAAATAGTTTCCGGCGTCACATTGATAGAGAATTGTGAGTTTGGATACTACTTTGACATAACCACAAAAATTTGGGGACTGATGCTGAAACTTTCTGTTAAAGTAATTTCAGTATTTACCTTTTTTAAGGCACATAGACGACATGTGACTAACATGATGGCGCCGTGACGGAAAATTGTCTCAGACATCACGTTGATAGCGAAATCTAAATTTGGGTACCACATTGGTAGCTTTCTGAGTTTAAGTACTACATTGACCTTGCAACCATAGTTTAAGACCTGATGCACAAAAAAAATCATTTAATTATGGTGATTAATGTTTCTTGTTCTGTAAGGCTATTGTGTTTTTCATAAATTCTCTTCTTGGTTTTGTAGCATATCATAGAATAAAAAAGAAACACCTCAGTTCAACTCAATGGGGGGACATTGCCTAAGAAATGTAACAGACTTGGACACTGAACTCTTATACAATTTTGATTCCAAGGCAAGTGATATAACTATGCATGCAAATTGTTACAAACCAATCAAATCACATTGTCATCATTCACTTTTCAGTATACGTGCAAACTGAGAGAGAACCAGTTACCTCCCCATGGGCTTGTGATCGTAAGAATGAAGGTGGCTGCAAATTGACATTTCTACAAATTCTACATCTTGTAACCGAAATGTAGTTACTCTTTACTTGTCACCAAAAACATGCATCTTTGGTAAGATCAGCAAAGCACTGCCTGCATATCAACTCTGATGCTAAAAATATGGACCCTCATCTAATTAAGAACCGTATGCAACTATGCATATAACCCATATGATCAATTTAAAGCTTCACCCAATCCTGATCCTAACCTTCAGAGTTGGCTAACGCTCAACTTGTATAGTTACATGGCTGATGTTGTACTCCCTTCTGATATAATCAATCACTTTGTTCAGCACCATGTCTGCATTTGCTTCTGGTCTGACTTTCACATGGCAAGCCAGCAGGACTTTCCCAACTGTAATTGCCCATATATGGAGCTCATGGATTTCCACCACCTCTTCCATCTCCAACAGCCCCTTCTCGAGCTTTGCTGCATCAATCTCTCGTGGTGTGCTTTCCATTAGTACATCGAGTATGTTCCTCATCATCCTGACAGTAGTCCCCAACACAATAACCGAGAAAATTAGGGTACAAATCAAATCAACTATTTTCCATTCCGGCTTGTACCATATGATAGCCCCACCAATCATGACACCGATACTTTGAACTGAGTCTCCAAGAACATGGAGGTAAGCTCCTTGCACGTTTATGTTCCGTTGCTTCTTCTGTCCATGCCCGTCTTTTGGCTTGTCCAAGAGTGGCTCATGAGCATGGCCTTCATCAGCACCATTGTGCTTATGATCATCATGACTGTGATGGTGTTTATCATGTGAGTGTTCTTCATGATCATGATGGTGCTCATCATCCGAGTGTTCTTCATGGTGATGATGATGGGTAGAAATTGTCATTCCATGGCTGTGATGATCATGATCATCATGTCCATGGCCATGACCATGATCATGGCCTAACAGTACAGCCATGCCAATATTAACTACTAGACCAAATGCAGCAACAAGAAACATCAGAAAACCATTCACCTCTGATGTGTTACTAATCATTCTAACAATGGCTTCATACACCAATATCCCAGCAAGCAACCATATGAGTTGGATAGAAACAAGAGCACCGAGTATCTCGATCCTGAAAAAGCCATAAGACTGACGGGGAGTGGCTTCCCAGCCAGCAGCCCACAGGGAGAACAAGGAGATGGCAAAGGCTGCAACATCGGACAGCAAATGTGCTGCATCAGTCAATATTGCTAAGCTATTGGCTTCAATGCCACCAAACACTTCAACACCCATGAAGAGAACACAAAGTACCACTGCTATCAAGAGCTTGCGCATGGCAGTTGATCGTTCTTTGGAATCTTTAGAATTCTGTCCAACATCTGATAGTCCACATGGTGCTTCTCCACAAATCTTAGTCCCACCCACATTCGTCTCTCCACCAGAAAAATCCCCATGAATCTCAATAATCTGGAAATGTTGTGTATTCTCCGATTCCATCTGAAAAATTAAAGAAGTACACTTATATATGCTGCAGCGACGCAAAATAGCATAAAAATATACAAGTACCACAATGTAATCTTCCTGAAAGTAAAAAGCATAATGTCTATTATTTATTTCAAAATTCGTCATAGTCTAGAGTGGCAAAGGTTCATTATTATTGTCATTTAGACATTTAGAATAGCTTTATGAGCATGTTAAGATCAAAGCACCGAGTACACAGTGAGTACACCAACTGCAGCATCATGTCCCTGTTCAACGAAAACTTGATGGAATATTATACTTACTAGTATCAGTTACAGTATAAACTTCTCGAAAGTATATGATCAATTATCTGATCCATGTCTTTTTTCAAAGGAAGCCGCATGTTATCCATATTTTACTAAATTATTAGGGAAGATATGCGTCCTCAAGTTGTACTGAAAAGGAGAATAAAATCATATTGCATATATTTGACATTCTTAGAGTTATATTTTGAATTTAGTATCAAGTGCTAGTTACTCGCTATGAATTCCTAACTTCAGTCAATCTGAAAGTCGCCCTATGGCAGTTCTATGAACCCAAAATTTGAAGAGGTTTATGATACAGATTCAACTTTTAGTACAAAAAACAGACAGAAATTTCTCAGTAAGAGGGAATATATCAACCAAAGCAAAAGGACCGGCAAACTCAGGCCTATGAACTCCATGAATGAAACAGCTTAACCAACAAATTTGACACTTCCAGGAAGTGGATGTAAACATACCCACACAAAGGAATCAGGTTTGAAATAGTTTCTCAAGTTAAAAGGTTTGCCATGAGCCCATGAAGGTCTCTAAACCATAAGTGAAATTTCAGACTGCTTTATGCTAAGTTGGAATCTATACAATGCATATGATCAGATTTTGTGATCAAATTAAGAAAATTGTTACAGGTTAAAGTCCAAGCAGAAAGTAATGCCATTAGTAGTTAAACAAAACATCCCAGCGACAAAAATAGATTAACTAGCAACAGAGACTCTCAATGGTGATCGCAACCCAGAAAACATAATCAAAGCTACACAGTTTCAAGAGAACAAACGGGCATAAACCCTATGGTCATCAGTAATGTAAAACCCTGCAGCCAATTAAGCATTTCAAACATGATTACATGAACATTCTCCCCAGAATACAAAACACTCAGTTTGATTATTGAAAAAAACATAAAGGCCAATCAAACGTCAAAATATACCCACAAACATCAAATTAAGCAAGTAAAACTACAAAACTAAGAGTTGGGCAAGAAATTATCAACCTTTAAGGAACTTCTGGCAATCTGGCCTGCAAAAGGTTGTGTCTTTCTTCTCTGGGTTTCTGCTACTGATACTGATACGGGTCCTTATTATGGCCTTGAGAATCTTATCAACTATCAATGGCCTCATGAGTCATGGGAGATCCCTAAAACCCTTAAAGGCTCCACTTTTATTCCATCGCAGTCCATGACTACTATTACTCTATTAGTCTATTACAGATTTAGCCTTCACCAGATATTCAAACCATCTTCTTCCACAACAAAACTCCAAGCTGCAGCTTCTCTTCAGCCAACCCTCCTGTGTTGTGGTAGAGTTGCTCACGTGGGCCTCCGGGTCGTGGCAAAGTTTGTCCATTTTGATAATGGCACATTACCACACCCCGGTTCATATTACAATATTCCACCTTCAATTCAAATGTATTGCTTAAAATAGGAAATGATCCTGGAATTGAGCAGCTCTGTTTGGTTGTATGATTCAGCAATCTTGTATCTCCATTATTGTCCATGTGGGTTCTATCTAGTATTCAATTGTGATCAGCGTAGTTGTATGGACCAAATGTGTAATTATTAAAGGGACAGCTCGAATGAGAAATGAGGGGAGGTTATTCCAAAAGCCTCAGTCCAAAATTAGGAATCCCACTTCCACAAACCTGGTAATGGTCTTAATTAGGATTAAAGAGCACAGTGCTAATCAATAGCATAGAATATTAGAACACCTTAATCTACACTATAATATATAGTTCAAACTAGTAGATATGACAAATTAGATATATGTTTTTTTTATATGAACAAATTAGTTAGTCATTTCATTATCTAATTATTTCTTCCACTACTGGACGAAAATTTGAGGTCATTAATCTGTGCATGGTTTTCTTTGTCAGTTAAACATGCTCATTTGATTAACATCAGCCTTTTTATTTCTTAATATCGGTTTACGTTTTACTCATCTTTTTGCTTGTTTTGTTTTTTTGCATGAGTGACTCGTGGAAAATAAAAAATATTGGAAAAAGATGGAACCTAAAGGGGCAGTTTCTTGATGCTGATATATGTTGGAGCATAAAAAAAAAACATGACCCAATTTTCATAGAAGTTTACTCACCCTTAACATGATAGGTTGACATAATCAGCTACATATAATATATTGCGATCCAGCCATTCGGATTGATATAGTTGTCGATTTGTCATCCAAACAATATCTTGCAATTGCAAATCATATTTGGCTGCTGATCGATTTCCCTTTCATACTTAAAGTTGCTTCACTTGCTTGTAAATTTGAGGGTAAAGAATACCAAAGAGGACGGAGTGATGCATTTTGTTGGGAAAAATGATAGAGTGGGAACAGAACTAACAGACAATAGCAAAATATCGATATAATCTTAAATTAATTAATCGATCGACAAGGACACAAGGGAAGGTAGGGCAATTCACAAGAATCTATATACCTAATTCTCATGCAGGTCGGTCTGCAAATTTCTATACTAGCATTTTGTATATATGCCACTTTTTTGAGTTTTTAAGTGCTGGTTAGTTCATTACATACGGATTGAATTCTCTATGATTTTCTTCAATTTTCTGCAACTTCGATATGTATCTTTCCGTCTTACTTTGGATATTAAGTGGTGTACACCAATTGAGATCTCTAGTTGATGAGTGATATTTTCTATAGGAATTCTATTTTGAATGTTTGTTTTAGCCTCGGTAGTTATAGGTTTTTTTAGCGCTCATTTTACGAGAATTAATTGTCATTGATTACTTTTATTCCAGACGGACGTAGGCTCACCGCTGATATTTTGTTTTTGGTCAATCACCGCTGATATTTTAGGACAATTTAGTTTGTGATGTATGTAGCCCTGGCCCGGTTTAATGGAAATCTTTCTTTTAAAAAAAATCTAGCTGTGGAGAATGATACTTGATAGTGCATATGCATGAAACGACATAGAAAGACAACACCAGAAGATTAATTGATCATCACGGAGCATTATTGACCAAAAAAAATCATCACGGAGCATTTGATTGTGACAGGACCAACCTACAAGTCAAATTCTTATTTCAGATTTAAATATTGACAATGCTCGTGAAGAAATATAGAAAAAAAGAAGGAGAGGGTGGTAGGTTTGAGTTTTGACTTCTAATACTCTTCAAAAGACACAGGATTTCCTGTGTTTTACTATGCTTTTCTCTCGGTGATTTGGATACTTTGAGCCTTCTTAACTAGGCCTGTGTCTTTGCTAGGATGAAATTATCACAAGAAGGGAGAGCCGTAAGGAAATGTGATATTTATCACTATAATAAAAAGTCTATTTAGCAGACAGTTTCATTTATAAATGATTAAGGGCAACGCATCAGCTCTTTATTAAAAATAAAAAAATAAAAACAAAACAAAAGGACAACTCTCATTTGATGAGTTTTCATGAGGCTTTTATGTGTTTTCATTGTTTAAAGGTTGTTTTCTTTCTAAACTTTTATTACAACCCTTTCACACTTTGAATTAGGCCGCAAATGTTCATGGGCTCAAACAGATAAAGAAAATACAAATGAAAAAAACGAGAATAACTTTTATTTCATTTTATCTCAAATAATCTGTGGGAAAATCACTTAATCTGGCCGTTCTAATTAGGATTTGTACTTGCAACTACATAATTATTAGTCTGTAACATCTAACTGACTAGTGCCTAAGGTCATTAATTCTGAAAAAAGAAGAAGAAAAGGTCTGATTCACGACTAACTGACTAAGTGGGCTAGATGGATACTATTATAGAAAACTAATTCAGCAATTAATTTGCAGTTGTTTAACAGATGAATTTGATACCTATAAGCTGCACGAGACTACTAGACACTAAAAAGAGTAGGAATCAAGCATATACAATGACTTGTCCAAACTAATCTATGATATATAGAGATGCGATGCCCATTACTACTCCCAATAAAGGCTGGCTTGTGGCACAAATCTGTCGACAATATATATAGAATCACTAGACTTGATGTATTTCAAGCTTAATTTCAAATACAGTTCGATTAGCGTGAATCTCTTGGTCATTCTAACTTAGCTTTGTGAAGTTAAGGACGAAATTCATGTGACCCTTCTCTCCAGCAATAGGCAATCGAGTTTCAATTTCATGCTTTTACAAGAAGTGATTTGTCACTCGCTATAAGTCCATGTACGTACATTCCTACGAAACACAATTTTAGATGAGTCTGCGAGAACACAAAGTTACCATCAAATACCATTACCTCATGTACCCTTCTTCATGGCCGGACCTGAGGGGAGGCCTAAGAGGCAACCGCCTCAGGCACCAAGGTCAAGGTGAGTGAGTGAGAGAGCGCAATTTCAATGATAATGAACAAACTCTCTAATATATAAAAGGTTCGTCTTAAGAGTTTGTAATACCATATTAAGTTTTAGGTATGATAAAATTGTCCGCAATAAAAAAAATAAGTCTGCGATTTAAGGAGAATTATCTTACAAGAGCTATAAACCCTACGTACCGGTGTGTCTAATTTGTATTATACTATCTAAATATATACAAGACATATTTCATCGTAGGAGAATTTCAAATGTCTAAAATATATATGTTAGGATTAAATACTTGTGACACCTTATATTTTAGGTGTAAAAATAGTTTTGTCATTCTACTTTCAAATTTAATCTGTATATCTTTTAACTCTTATTTTTTAACAGTTTTGTCCATTCCGTTAGTTGACCGTCAAAAAATTCCGTTAAGCTGTTAAAATGTCTAGAATACCCCCAATTCAAATTAGATTTTTTTTTCTTTCTTTTATTATGCCTTTTTATTTTCTCTTTTGGTTTTTCTTTTTGTTTTTAAATTTAATTAATCATATGTGCTATTAAATATATATAATTGTAATCAACACAAATTATCAAATTAATTGTAAACAAGAGAATGCCGATCTTGTTCCCTATCAAGTTATCTGTAATTTTGTTGAACGCTTGCGAGAACTTGGAGCAGATGTAAAACAAGTAAAATGGAATGGCTCTCCTCACGTAGGTGTGCTTCAAAACTCAAACTTAGAGCGAATGATAGTGAATGTATTGCTTGAAAACTTTATTACTAGTAATTTCATTTTGTTTCCAATTATAATCTAATCCTTATCGTACGACAAGAGGTTTAGTTCCAAATATTACTTTTTAACTTTTTTTCTTCCTTTGGTCAGAGCACTCAAGCCCATTGTTGGAAAGTTTGTTAATTTACTTGTGCAGTAAAAGGGGAATTAATGACAATTTCTTAACATCAAGTTGGAAATAAATAATTTGAAACTATTTTTGCATCAAAGTATGGTTATGATAGTAGAAGTCTTTTGTCTTAGCATTGTAGAAAATAATCAAAATATGTTTGTACAATATCATAATACAAAGGAAGTTTCTAACTGGATTTGCGTACAGACACTCACAGGTCATTTTAGGCATTATGCAATTGATTATAAGATGTTTACAATTAATTTGATAATTTGTGTTGATTACAATTATATATATTTGATAGCACATATGATGAATTAAATTTAAAAACAAGAAAAACAAAAAAAACCAAAAGAGAAAATAAAAAAGTCAAAAGAAAAGAAAGAAAAAATCTAATTTGAATTGGGGGTATTCTAGACATTTTAATGGCTTAACGGAATTTTTTAACGGTCAACTAACGGAATAGACAAAACTGTTAAAAATAAGAGTTAAAGGATATACAGATTAAATTTGAAAGTAGAAGAATAAAAATGTTAAAAAATCAGAGTTAAAGGATATACACATTAAATTTGAAAGTAGAATGACAAAACTGTTTTTACACCTAAAGTATATAGTGTCACAAGTATTTAATCTTATATGTTATATACATATATGGTATATTGTCAATAACAAAACAAGATTAAAACCAAATGACAAGTTTAATGGAGTTATTTTTAGAGGGCACCATTTATCACTACTACACATAGTACCTTTAATGACATTTTAGAGATGACGTTTTTTTTAAAAGGTCATTGAAAGTAGATTCAATGGCATTTTAAAAAAACGTCATTGAATTTTCAAGGCACCATTTTAAAATTATATTTATGGCGTTTGGAAATTTTATAAAATTTACGGCGTTTCAAAAACGCTATTATAATTGCATTTGATGGCGTTTGGCAAACGCCTTTGCCAAATGAAAGTTTGATGGCGTTTCTAAACGTCATATATATTAGATATGCTTGCTCTTATTTTCACTTATTTGTATCGATTCCATCGAGACCCTATATCTATCCCCAAACAAGTATTTACTTCTCTATCTCTCTCTCTCCCTGACCTCAAACACTTGGTTTCTTCAAACCCAAATCTTAAGCATCTGAATCTCTCCGCTTCAACTTCCTTGTTCTTCATTCCTACTCTTCCGCCATGACCGATAAAATTGATTCATCTTCACCCAGAAAGGCCAATAGACATGTTAATAGCTGTTCCCCCCAACCCGACTCCATTGCTTCCGATTTTTACACTGCAACTCGAACTTCGCGGATACACACTTCAGCTCTCATTCTTTCTTACTCCCCAGAAATTAGGGTTTTCAATTTCCATGGATCCCCATCCTCGCCTCGATGACGTAAGCCTCTCAGCTCAATCCTCATTCCATTTATATCAGCTCAATTTCTCTTTGTGATTAATTTCGATTCCGTTAAATTTAGGATGATGATTACGGAGTTGAGTTCCCAAGAACCAGCGGTGCCCCCTGGTCAGGTAAGCTTCGCTCTCGTCGTCAAGCTATTAATGCGTGATTGGTTTTTTGGTTGTTGATTTCTTGGTGTGTGTAAATTTTAGGGAATAAGAGAAGTTTTGGGGAGATTGATGACGAAGATGACTTCTTTGGCTCAAAGCAGGTATCTTCATATTCGTTCATATCGAAATTTCGAAGAATGATGTTTGAATTTGTAGGAGTCTATTTGTCGATTTACAACGAAACTTGATCAATTCAGCAAATGAAGCTTTAAGAGGCTTTAAAGATTATATTACACCTCATACTATCAGACATTACAAAAGTTTTCGTCATCTGATGTCACTATATGATGATAAAGTGTAGGGTTTATGGTGCATATGAATTCAAATACATTCTGATAGGTTTCATAGGAAGAAAATGCTTTGACAAGTTACATCTGATATATATGCATTGTTTTCTGTTCAGTTATTTGTCCTTTTAAAAGAAAGATACTGATATATTTACAATGTATGCTAAAGCAAAAGTCGAAGAAAATGGTCCTGGTGTTGCAACATGAATGATTTTGTCCCTGCATGAGAGGTATGCTGGAATTTAGAATGGTTTATAGTTTACTGATTAAACCTTTATACTTTGGGTAGTTGGTTTTGCGTTGAATTTTCTTTCAGTCCTGAATCGATTTTGACTATGAACTTTTCTTTTTGCAGTCTCGAGACGTGTAAGGTAAGATCTAATTGTTAAATTTTCACTTGATTTCCCTTGTATTGTGCTTCATTATAGTAATATCCTCTTAATATTATTTTTATGAACAATTGTTGAATTGTATGTTACTGTAGTAAACTCATTATTATCAATCTGTTTGAGTCATTGCCTCTCTCTTGCATATGGGTAGGTAGTTTCTCTTTATTCTTGTAGTCTGAGATAGTTGGTACATAATTTCTGAATTTGATGTTCAAATATGTAAGAACCAATGTCATTTGAGTTTCTGTTGATCTACCTTCAGAGCTTGATGTTCTTAAAGAAGTGAAACAGAAGCTTGACCTCAGATCAGTTAAATTTGAGGCATGACTACCAATAAAATGTTGATTTGTTTGATTACACTTTGTGAGAAAATTTAGAAGTATCTTTTGTCTACCATTCTAACTATATATACATACCACTCAGCTTGGTATGATACTATATGGCCAAAGTATCTATGCTGCAACTAGTTTAATGATATAGATGCTATCTTTGCACTATATGTTTACATCTTTATCCTTATGTTTTCTTGTTTTCTGTCCAGCAGATGTGTTTATCTTTCTGATGGAGGTCATTCTTTCTAACTCAAAGAACGTATGAGACGTATTTAAAGGAAAATGAGGATCTTCAAAGGTTAAAGGACGACCTATAAAGGCATTGTCACGAGTACCGACCTTCAAAGATAGAGAAAACCATACTAGTCTTTATCCCTTATTGTAATGTTCTCCATTCACTCATTGGTTTATAATTAACAGTTGCATGTGTTATAATTGGACATGAAAGTATTGTAGAATTAATATTTCTTCTTTGATTAAATTACAGAATCTATGAGATGTGTGTTTGTTGATTTTCTGTAATTAATCAGACTATCAATATATAATTTTTTTTTAAAGTTGAAATGAAATTCCATGGCGTTTTTCAAACATCATAGAAAGAAATTCCATGGCTAATTCATGGCGTTTTTGAAACGCCATGGAATTTCTTTCAACGACGTTTGAAAAACGCCATGGATCTGGCTCCAAAAGCACGGCGTCGGTTTCTACAGCATCTGACGATGGCGTCGGAAAACGCTATGGAAGACTTTTGATGGCGTTTTTCAAACGCCGTGGAAGTCTCTGTGTGTAGAAACTCGCTTCAAGTCTCAAAATCTCAGTTCCAGTCATGTCCTTATGTTCTTTTTTCCAATACAATTTAACTTTAAAAACATGCTTAGCCGAGATGAATCAGGAAGATTGTATTATCTGATAAGCTCCATCGATCACAATTTCTAGTTCTCGGAGAAACAAAGAACTTATTGCATACTTTCAACGCACTTCATAATAATCAGAAACAAATTTGTTGCACGCCCCTACTGTGTCCACCACATGCTCTCTTCACAAAAAAATGCAAATATAATTTTTCTCAACAAATTTATAACTATGGTTATAATAAAAGACACTTGTAATTTATTTGTGAGGTGAGCACAATAAGAATTGACGACAAATTTGTTTCTATAATATACTTTCTCATTACAATTCAAATAGTTTGCGGAGGTAAATTAGCTACAAGTGTCATGCCAAACCACACATACAACCACCTACACTGACATGAAGATCCCTTCTATGGCCATGCGTCATTTGCCACCTCTTCATCTCCATCGTCCCTTCAAATTCTGATCAAACTAGAATCACTTTTTGACACATACAGAAGGAAATAAATTTTCACCACCCTAAATAAATACCAAGTGACTTTTATAATATTATAGTTATAAATGTGTTAAGAAAAATGACACTTGATATTTACTTAGAGTGATAGGCATATCGAGGGGAGGTGAGTGAAAAATTTGCTTCTTAAAGCCATGTTCAATGAAACTTAAATATATACCTAATCATCTCCTTCCTCATCAGTCCCCATGTCACGTATGAACTCGAAATGATGGAGAAGAAGAAGAAGAAGAAGAAGAAGATCATTATCTTTGTTCATCTTCATGCTCAAATACATAATAAAATAAACTAACGAAAACTTAATTAACTACAGAAATACTCTAATGCAAGTCTGCAACAACCAAGAATCTACTCGATCATATATCAACTTTACAAGCAGGTGTACCCAGCAATGGAACTTGACCCACGAACCCTTTCTTCAATCCAACCAGCACATCACACTTGACGTAGATCCCATAATGCCCGGTCCTTATATCCAGTCCCGTTATCTTCCACCTCAGTCTCCCCACCACCACCACCCTCAGCCTCACCACCCCATACGCCTCGTCCATCATCAGACCGTTCACCACCTCCGCTGACACCGGCACCGGTACTCCCCCAAGCACAGGCGACACAGCCACGCTGCTGCGGCGCCGGTGGGCCAGCGGTGGAAGCATCACCTGCTGGGTGATGGCTTGGTTTCGGTAGGCCACAAAGGCCTGGAGACGATCGTAGCGTATGGAGACTCTGTGGTTAGGGTTGCGGGTGACGATGGTGAACTGCATGGTGGTGGAGATTTGAGAGGGAGGTGAGGTGGCGTTGAGGGAGTAGATGGCAGCCGCAGCGACGGTGAACTGCGGCTTGTGGGGGCGGTAGATAAGCCAGAGTGTGAGGGCGATGGCGCCGAGAACGAGGAGGACGATGGTGAGACAGGTGCAGATAGCTCTGTAGGAGTCACTGGTTTGGTAGTAGTTTGAGTAGGCATCCTTGTTTTTCGGGCGTTTTTGCTCCGGACTCATTTTGGGTGGTGGAGGGTAGTTTTGTGGTTGTTGTTGCCGTGGCGGTGATTCCGGAGGAAGGTGGTGCCGTTGGCATTCTGCCATGATAATGAGGAGTGTGAAAGTGAGTAGATATAGAACGAGAGTGGGGGTGGGGGGAAGGAGAAGAATATGAATGTGAGACAAGTGGAAGGAAAAAGAAGGCTTTTTGCATTGTGAACTATTCTAGTGTTTTTCCTCATTGTATATCAAATCCAACTTAGTAATCACTAAAGTAAGCTACTTTGATTATGGTTCTATTTAAAATTAGCAAAAGATGCCACTCTCTTTTAAGTTTTGAGAAATGGTAGTTTTCAGTTTGTATGAATACGCACAGTAAGAGTGATCATTTGAATTAATTTCCACTAGAATAAGTTTTATTTTTCCACTACATTAAGGAGATCGAACAACTTTGAGAAGGATGCCCCAATGGTCTCATTTCAGTATCTTCTGGATTTTCCTTTCCTTTATAATGTACGTTCAGCCTCACTGCCAATATTGTGTTTCTTCTTTCGGAAGTCTCCCCACTTTTTCTTTGCCATTGGAGTCATAGTTGGTTAGTAGAGTTGCTTTGTGGCTAAACATTGCATTCGTTTTAACTCACCAGTTAAAAGCAATAGACTTCAAAAGGTCCCAACCCTACCCT
Source organism: Argentina anserina (assembly GCF_933775445.1). Lineage (NCBI taxonomy): Eukaryota > Viridiplantae > Streptophyta > Magnoliopsida > Rosales > Rosaceae > Argentina > Argentina anserina. Next base: position 16,631,907 of record NC_065878.1, on the reverse strand, counting down.
GCTTGTGTGTGCCCCTTTATTCTATTCGGATGGTCCTAATGTTTGCAGTCTTATTCCCTTCTATCTATTTCTAATGTGATGCTCCTGACTTCTTCATGCAGAGTAATCTGTGGTTTACTATCCCACCCTATCATATGAGTATGAGACCCTCTTGATCAAAAAATTAGCAAGCTTAGTACTTAAACGTAGCAATTTAGCTATGACATATATAACAATATAAGGTAATATCAGCCATTATGATCAAGAACAAACACAAACTAAAATTAGCCGAATGGTTTTGCTAATACAGTAATACACAGTCATGTCTACCATTTCCCAATGGAAATGTATTGGAGAGGAGGTTGGAAGAAGTGAAGCTTCTGTATCTCTCTGGAGAAAGAGCAAGCAAAGCGCCAGCTTAAGCACTAGTTGTAGCTTACGTACTGCTTCTTTATCCAAACATGGATAAGTTCTCTATAATGGAAGCAACTGTATCTGCATGGACTGGAAGGTGGCTCTTTCTTGCCTTTAACACTTGCTTGGTCTCTGTTGGCTTTCTGCTTCGTCAGATCCCAACCTTTACACACAAGTATCCATGCTCAATAAAAGCAAATGCTGACCTTCCATGCGCGCATTTGTACTATTTTCTTTATGGCCAAACTAAAGATCCAACACATTTTTCACGATAAATCCAAATCCAAGTCCCAGTTGCTAGAATAAAGCAAACCCATTCAAGCAAATAACTATACCAATCAAACTTCTCTGACTACAATCACTCATCTAAATATATAGAGAACTCACTGTGTAGTACAGGTGACACTGAAACTTTTCTCAGATAGCACTACCTACATAATTACAGCACTACCTCATTCCTAAAACCAAAGTAGTGTTAAAAGGACTCAAAATCAATAGCAATGCCGGGGACTTCAGCACTCGCCGTGAGTGTCATTCTACTCGTTACAAAAGCTTTAAATACAAAGAATCCCTCACCGCACAACCTGAGATGAAGACCTTGACAGGAAGATGTGTGAACTTGGTATCACGAACCAACAGCATTGGCAGTTGGCGAATTAGTAGGAGCTCTATGCACGAATTGACCTTTCACTCTCGGCCGCTTCTCTGCCAGTATTTTCCGGCTTTGGTATCGAACCTGTATAACGATTATAATGAAAAGATGAGAAAGAGGCTGCAATACATACGTTATACCCGTGTTTGATTTGGTATCAGTTTGAAAAATGACGTGTTCTATTAATGGCAAGTGCAGTCAATTTGGAATTTTCTTTTACATGGACACCTGAATATATATCAATGTGTATATGCATAAGACACACATACAGTATTCAAGGTCCTGCATTCAACTTCAATTGACTATAGCAGCAGCAACAGTTTTTACACGAGTTAAAGAAGATGATGACAATACCTTCTTCTCAAAGCATCTATCTTTCCGCTTCAGTCGGAACTTGGTCAGAGCTGCTTCCCTTTGGCTGGAACGAAGAGAATCCGGTCCAAGACCGTCATAACAACTACTGCTGTTCAAACTCTTGGAACCTGTGGCCATCTCACCTGGTACAGCCAAACTGGTCTTAACATCATTGCTACCGCAAATGCTTCCATATGTACTGCCACTTTTATGATTATCAACGGTACCATTTCCTAAGCTACTACAACCACTCTGAGAAGTAGCAGGAGAGCTTGGTTTCTCCACATTCTCTGGTTTCTTCTGCTCATGCAGGATTTGCTCAATATATATGTCAGTAGTTTTATCAGACCGGTCATAACATTGTTCTGCGTCAAAGGGAGATTGTGTGCTCAGGCCAACTGATTTGGTACCGAACTTAGGCGTCAAATCGGATTGTCCAGGAAACAAGGATGGGAAGTACTGACTGTATCCAGCATTCATATTATCTGACCTCACACCGGTGACAGGAAACACCCCAACTTGAGGGCCTTGGATGGATGAATCAGCTTGCTCAGTTTGACCATCAACAAGGTTTTCTAGATTGACCTGTCTATCATACGAATTGCTTGCATCCTTTGAATCTTTACCGGAAAGTGTTGAGAAAAGAGATTGCAGTCCCTTGCTATGATTATACCTGTATACAAAAAAAACTTTGAATATCAGAAAACTAGCAACTATAACAAGAAGTTTGCAGTAATTTGAAGTTATTCTGTTTTTCTTTCTAAGGTCGTAGAAAGAAACATGCAACTTTCATCAATCTAACAAAACAAAAAACATCATCTTATAATGTAAAAAATGCTCAAGTTCATCATTGGAAAACAACCATAACACTCACCGTGAAAAGGCAGAGGCATCAGAATGGTTCAGTGCAGGCCTCTCCTCATTCACTTCCTTGTGTGAGCTATCCAAACTTCTTAAAGATAGTTCTAACCCAAAGTGCTTCATACCATCATATTTGTTCTTTGAACTTCCAACATTGCAGTTCGGCCAATTGTCAAAGGTGCAAAGCAAGTCCCTGACCCCACTATAGGGTTCAACTGGTTCATAATTGCAGCCGGGAGTTCCACTAGCGGATTTAGACTTTCCTTCACCAATTTCTGCTTGGACATCTTCATCTCGAACCATTGGTTTAACAGACACATGTTTCTCTCTCAGTCTTGAGGAAACTGCATTAAGTGCTTCATCCAAAGGTGCAATATCAGACCCAAATGTACCTGAATTCTCTGAAACCAATTACTTGTTAGATACGCACTACTAAAATTACTAGGGTAAAAAGAAAAGTCCCCAAGACGTAATTGAGATGGAAGCACGAAAATATGGTATACCTTTAGTTTCATTCTCATGCACAACTGATTCATTGTCCAATCTATCACAGTCTTCAAGCATTTCGATATCTATATTGCTCAAATTAGAAGCACTGTCATACTTAAGCTGTGAAAAATCCTGCATAGTTTCAATGCATGCACTATTAGCTTCCAAGTAAGGAGTTGTACAGGAGTTCTGCACATGAGGTAACAAAACATGCAATCTGCACATGAGACTCCACAAAGCTATCTATTCTAGAAGGAAGAAGATTTCACGATTGATAAGCAACTTCAGGAACATTTGCCTGTAACTACATCCATCTAACAACCTATTTCTTGTCCTTCTTAACTGTTATGATATGAAGTATACAACCTGAAACAGGAGCGTCTTCTATATTTGGTGATTCTTGACTAATTATTGATCATTTTTCCTTTTGTACAAAATTCAAGATCAGAAACTAGCCACAGCTAACAATTTACTGCATAATTCGCAGAATGCACGTATATGGCAGCATCTTTCATGTCATAAGTACAACGAATACCCTAGAGTAAATGACTGAAAACAAGATCGCTAAAATATAAATAGACTCACTTGGACATCAATGGCTTTCTCACAGAATCCCTTATTTTCGAGCACATCAGCTGCACAATCATTTGAATGATTACTTGTTGCATTATTTTCCGAAGTGGCTTCAACTTTTTGTCGAGAAACTGTTAAGTTCTGAGGAGCTTGTCCGCTCAGTAGCTGTTAAACAAAAACAGACCACAAGAACCACTAATCAGTTTTAGACTAATACAACATGAAACTCAAATAAATCACAGAAAATGAAATAAAATGGTACTGAAAGAACAGGGCAGAAATTTCAAACTCACAGCCTGCTTTCTCCACACATGTTGCCAAAGGTTCCTCAACTCATTCTTCCTCACCGGCTTAATCAAATAGTCTGCTGCCCCTTTTTGCATGCACTTCAAAACCATGTTCACTGAATCTTGAGACGACATCACTACATAGCCACCACAAAGAGATTTCAGTTTCAATATCCATTTCCATTTCTATATCAAACAGCTCTACCAAAAAGAAAAGGCAGATTAAATGAATCCAACATACTTATAACAGGTATGTGCCTGCAGATATCATGCTCCATAACCAAAGTAAGAAGCGCAAATCCAGATATAGATGGCAACTCTGCCTCAGTCAGAATAAGGTCAATCTTATTATGCTTCACCTTAATCGTCTCCCACGCCCTCAATCCATCAGAAACCGAAACAACTGCTCAAACCAAACACAAACCATATTCAGAAAACCAAAACCCAATACAAAAGATCCCTACTTTCTCAACAACCCAAATTCTAAAACAATATAAAACACCAAACTTTGAACTCAAACCAAGTCAACTTTCAAACCCCATAAACATCATACCTCTGTAATTACATTTCCGAAGAAGGGCAGTGATAATCTGACGAGTAGAGTCATCAGCTTCAACCAAAAGAACCCTAAGCACGGTTGTGGGAAGATAGCTCCCCCACCTCACCACCTCAGTTGAGCTAGCACCACCCTCCTCTTCTTTTTCCTCCTTCCTCCCAATTTTTACAGCCTCCATCGAAAAAACTTACCCCAACTAATCACAACTGAAAACCCAGAATCCAGAGACAGGGATTAACTGCTTTGGTTGTGTTGCAGTGAACTGAGATTGATCCAAGAACCTAATCCGAATTTTGAGGGAGAATAAAAAATGGGTAGAGAGAGAGAGAGAGAGAGAGAGAGAGAAATCTTGCGGGAAATGCGGGGTAGTTTGTGGAAGATTAAAATCAGCCGCTGATTGTATTTGAGGAGAATCGGAGGTTGGCTCTCGGCCGCAAAAACAAGGGAGAAATATCTTGACGGGATCAAAAGGTGGGTCGTCATTGGCTTCTGCTTTGAGGGGTGACGTGGCGCGTCCTCAGCCCTGGTTTTGATTATTCTCGGTTGTACTGATCCTCTACGGCCATCGTTTGACACGTGTTTAGGGGAATGGGATTTTTGGAGTAGATATTTTTATGGAATGATGCCACATCGGCTTCGGGCTCCACTAGTACTCAGAGTTTCGTGGTTGTGAGCGTTCCACGTGAGGATTGAGGTTGAGTCGTTGATGCCATGATGGTGGAGGTGCCCAAAAAGATAGTTTGGTTGAAAGTTGAAACTCTAGGGATTCTAGAGGACTAAAATACCGGTGATTAAAAAAATATTGAGAAAATAAATTTTTTTGAAAAATATCGATATTAAAAAATAATTGAGAGAATTGATGAATTTTTAAATAAAAACATGGAAGTTTTTAATGAAAGTTCGAGAGATATTTCTTTGATTCAATTATCTACTATATTTTATAAAATCTTGTATAAATATTAATCTATGATAAGTTATATTAATTTAAAGTGAAACAGTCGTCAATAATTCTTAAAAATTGACTTGAAGGAATATAGTTAAGGGTGAGCACGAGAAGACATAAGATAAATGAGACTAGTTCTGCGTCCCGTCTTACTCTTTGAATTTGAGATAGGATCGGGACCATACTTGTATTTCAAAGGGATTACAGCTTTTTATGTCCAATCTTAAATATAATTGCATGGCCATTGTTAAATTTCTCCCCTAAGTTTATCGTTAATCTATAATGGGTAAGTGGAACAATAATCAAATTCCTACTCAATAATACTAAATATATAATTACCAAAGTGCATCGCTAATCCAATAAGGGGGTAAGTGGGAAAAAAATAAAAATAAAGAAGAACAAAAATGTGCAACCCTGCAATAATGTATTAAATTCATAGTGATTTAATTTTTGAACATAGTTAAAAACTGAAATGCATGTGAATAAGTAGAGGTAGAAAAACAAATAAAGTAGAAAATGAGGCTTTCCATCCCTTATGTTATGTCATCTCATGATTTGATGATGTTTACTTTTTTAGAGAAGAGTTAGTCTTGTATGATTTTGATGAAGAAAATCCTCAAAAGTTCATGAATTTATCGCTTTTTCTAATTGGGTTATTGGTTATGCAAAAGAAGGTAATAGGATTTGTTTGGTTTTTTAGTCCAATTGAAACTAGTTACCCAAGTCAGTCCCAACAGAAAAGATGACTAAGAAACTAAAGAAGAAAAGAAACAGAAGAACTGTAGGCCTCATCATTTAGCCCGCGGATCCGATAAGTCACAGAGGCCTGCAAGCCCGATGAGTTTTTACCCGGCCCGGCCCGTGAGAAAGCCCGCTTTCGTGGGTAGAGGGTCGGGCTTAGTTTAGAGGTGTGAAACCTGACCCGCCAAAAGCCCGCAAGGCCCGACCCGTAAAAGCACACCAAGTAATAAAATATTATACATACATATTCTATTAGATTTATAATAAAACTATCGCATTATGTAGCGACTATATAAAAGAAACTTCTCGGGATCAATCGACAACAGCCGATATGATCGGTATATATATTTAGTGACCCTGTAAAAATTTCATTAAATTCGGACCTCGTATGACCGTCAGAGTTTCTAGTAAACCGAAAACACCACTAATATGTCATAAAGGAGGACCCATTACTAAGATGTGAATATGCCTCATCATTTAGCCTGCGGTGGCCCCCAAGCCTGATGGGCTTTTACCCGGCCCGGCCCGCGAGAAAGCCCACCAAAGCCCGCTTCCATGGATAGAGGACCGGGCTTAGTTTAGAGGTGTGAAACTTAGTCTGGCTCGCCAAATATCCACAAGGCCCGACCCGTAAAAACCCGCTAAAAATAAAATATTATATATGCATATAATATATTATACATATATCAATTATATGTCTTTTTTTAAATAATTATACATAAAATATTATATATGTTAATAATACTAGATTTAAAATTTTATATTTATTTATATTATAACTTTATACTATATTTAAAATAAAATTGTAGCATTATGAAAAAACTATATGAAGTATATGAAGTAAACTTCTCAGGATTAATCGACACCAGCTGATGTTATCGGTACTAATATTTAGGGACCCTGTTAAAACTTAATCTAATTCGGATCTCGTCTGACCGTCAGAATTTCCTGTAAACCGAAAACACCACTAATATGTCATAAGGGAGGACCCATTATCAGGATGCGAACGTCAAAAGCAGTTTGCATATCTAAAATCACATATTTTTTTACACCGATCGTGCGTGGTCGCACCGAGGAATCCCATTTGGCAAAACCCCGGTCAATAGGGGTTTTAATATGTCAAAACGCCTATCTTTTTTTACAGTAGGTACAAACAGTCAAACTATGTCCAAAACAGACGAAATTTTTACAGGGTCCCTAAATATATATATTGATCACATATGCTGAAGTTGTTGATCGCCGAAGTGTCCACTAATGTATCATAACCTTTATATTATGTTTATAATAAAACTATTGCATTATGAAGTGACTATATGAAGGAAATTTCTTAGGATTAATCGAAACTAGCCGATGTGATTGGTAATTATATTTATTGACCCTATAAAAATTTCATCCAATTCGGACCTCGTTTGACCATTAGAATTTTCGATAAACCGAAAACACCACTAATATGCCTAAAAGGAGAACCCATTACAAAGATGTGAACACTAAAAGCCGTTTGCATATCTGAAATCACCTAATTTTTTTTACTTATCGTGTGCGGTCGCACTGAGAAAACTGATTTGGCAAAGCCCCGGTCAATGAGGTTTCAATATGTCAAAGAGCCTCTTTTTTTTGTTGACCATAGGTACGAACAGTCAAACCATGTCCAAAACAGACTAAATTAAAACCCCTAAATATATATACTGATCACATCTGCTTGTGTCGTTCGACCATATTTCGAACTGGAGTTGTCGATCGCCTAAGTGTCCACTAATGTATCATAACTTTTATATTATGTTTATAATAAAACTATCGCATTATGAAATGACTATATGAAAGAAACTTATCGGGATCAATCGACACCAGCCGATGTGGTCGGTATATATATTTAGCGACCCTGTACAAATTTCATTCAATTTTGACCTCGTTTGACAGTTAGATTTTTCGGTAAACTAAAAACACCACTAATATGCTATAAGGGAAGACCTATTACCAAGATGCGAACATCGAAAGCCGTTTATATATCTGAAATCACATATTTTTTGTCACCGATCGTGCGCGGTCGCACCGAGGAAACTCATTTGGTAAAACCCTTGTCAATTGGGGTTTTAAACTTTTAATATGTCAAAATACCTTTTTTTTATTGACTGTGGGTACGGACAGTCAAATCATGTTCAAAACGGATGAAATTTTTATGGGTTCCCTAAATATATATACCAATCACATATGTTGGTATCGATCGACCATATTTCGAATTGGAGTTGTCGATTGTCGAAGTGTCCATTAATGTATCATAACCTGTTTACATATTTGAAATCACTTAATTTTTGTCACCGATCATGCGCGGTCGCACTGAGGAAATCCATTTGGTAAAGCCTCGGTCAATGAGGTCTGAATATGTCAAAACACATCTTTTTTGGTTGACCGTATGTACGGATGGTCAAGCTATGTGTAAAACAGACAAAATTTTTATTGGGTCCCTACATATATATATTGATCACATCTATTAGTATCAATCGACAATATTTTGAAACTAGAATTTATTTGTCACCTTTTTTGGGAATGTTTCCGAGAATTTTTTTATTATTCCAAACCTTTAAATACGAGTATTATATTTTTTTTTCTAATACAAGCTCACAAGCCCCTTAAAAACCCGTAAGTCCCGGCCCGTAAAAGCCCGCAATCTCTACTTTAGATGGGTGGCCCGTCACTTTATTCAAATGTACCTAGGCGCGGCCCAGCCCGAGCTCACTACTCATAGACCGGGCCCGTTAACGAGCGCTAAGAAAAAAACTGTAGGCGTAGCCACATTGGGGCCAAAAGGGTCAATTGACCATCCTCAAGATTTGTTGTCAAGCTATGATCAGTTGTTATATACGTATTGTATCATGGTTTAATCCTATTATTGACCATTCTCACACTACTTTGAAAATGTTTGTCTTACAAATTATATTTGTGTTGTGGGTACTCTTCTATGACAAATGACCCTCATCTACGATTTGATAAAAAAAGAAGAAGATTCATCTGTATTCAAAAACTCAATAGGTACTCTTAATCTCCGTGATCTCTCTACTTCTGCTTGGCATTTGCTAACTAATGTCAACTACTTAACTGAACATAGTTAATTAAGCATTAACATTTGTTTTCTTGAACATATGCATATATTTAAGCTTATTAAGTTTTTTTGTTTGTTGTCTCGTGCTATTCACCTTAATCGTTTTTTCTCGTCTTTCGTATGTTCTAATAAAACTTTCGGTTGATTTTGTTTCTAGCAGTAATTGTTACCCCTGCTTATGAATTCTGGCTACACCACTGGAAGGAACAAAATAAAAGAACAGAGCTCCGGCGCCGACGAAAATCAAGACCTCGGCTGAGTCATGGGCGTCCAAAATTCGAGTTAGGAAGCGGCGGGCAAGGTAATCCACGATTGGTTGATCAATTGAAGGTTGTTGGGTCATATTATATCTCTGCGTGCTCCAGCTTCAAGCTTCAAGCTTCGAGCTTTGCTGGGTGTCTCTCAGGTACTTTCCTTTTTATCGATTCAAAAATTTCAAATCCTTGTGATCCGGCAATGTTACTTGCGACCCTTTTCTTTACGTTTGATTCGTCAACGCATCATTTTCGTGGTTGGATCTGGGATTCGATTCTGTTGCATTCACTCCCAAACCTAATTGTTCTGATTTTGAAACTGAATTTTCAATATACTAGTAACTAATTGCGTATGCTATTCTCACACTGAGGTTGTCCGGTTCATATGTTTTTAATCAATTTTGTTGTGCGTGCGTTGCTTAATTATAAGTTGAAACTCAATTCTAGTATTCAGACTGAGAAAAACTTAAAATGATCTTAACATGAATGATTAGCGATGCCTTCAATTGCTAAGGACATATGAAACTCTTTCATTTGTTTATATATATATCGATTTTCTACTTTCTATAGTTGCCCTGATTTGTTCTTATGTTGATGTTTTGCAGAACAAGCGCACGCAAACGGGGCTCCGAATACTTCAACCCGGCCCATAATCACTCGAGCTCAAATACCTCCGACAGTCTTAACCGTCTTCACTGATGGACTCCGATCCACCGTCGATCGACTTCGGCAGCCAAGACGCGCTCCGCCACGTCCGCAGCCTCACCGACGTCGGCGCCATGACGCGCCTCCTCCACGAGTGCATCGCCTACCAACGCGCCCTCGATCTCAACCTCGACTCCCTCCTCTCCCAGCGCTCCGACCTCGACAAGCACCTCTCCTCCCTCCAGAAATCCTCCCAGATCCTCCACATCGTCTCCTCCGACGCCGGCTCCGTCCTCCGCAACGTCTCCTCCACCTCCGACCTCGCCGACCGCGTCTCCGCCAAGGTCCGCCAGCTCGACCTCGCCCAGTCGCGCGTCAACTCCACGCTCCTCCGCCTCGACGCCATCGTCGAGCGCACCACCTGCATCGACGGCGTCAAGGCCGCCCTCGACTCCCAGGACTACGAGTCCGCCGCGAAATTCGTCCGGAGGTTCCTCCAGATCGAGTCGGAGTACCGCGATTCCGGCTCGGAGCAGAGGGATCAGCTCATGGAGTCCAAGAGGCAGCTGGAGTCGATTGTGAAGAAGAAGCTCTCCGCCGCCGTGGACCAGAGAGACCACGGCAATGTGCTGAGGTTCATCAGGCTCTACGCGCCGTTAGGTATAGAAGAGGAGGGCTTACAGGCCTATGTGAGCTACCTGAGGAAGGTGATAGGGATGCGATCGAGGCTAGAGTTCGAGAACTTGATGGAGCTGATGGAGCAGAGAAACATTAATAATCAGAGCCAGGTTAATTTCGTGGCGTGCTTGACGAGTTTGTTCAAGGACATTGTGCTGGCGATTGAAGAGAATGATGAGATTCTGAGGGGGCTTTGCGGCGAGGATGGGATTGTGTATGCGATTTGTGAGCTGCAGGAGGAGTGTGATTCGAGGGGGATGATGATTTTGAAGAAGTATATGGAGTATAGGAGGCTGGCAAAGCTGTCGTCGGAGATTAATGCGCAGAATGTGAGTTTGCTTGATGTTGGTGTTGCCGGTGTTGGAAATGAGGGGCCGGACCCGAGGGAGGTGGAGATGATATTGGAGGAGATACTGTTGTTGATGCAGTTGGGGGAGGATTATACGGAGTTTATGGTGTCGAAAATCAAAGGGTTGAGTAATGTGGATCCGGATTTGGCCCCGAGAGCAACTAAATCGTTTAGGAGTGGGAGTTTTAGCAAAGTGGTTCAGGACATTACGGGGTTTTATGTTATATTAGAGGGGTTTTTTATGGTTGAGAATGTGAGGAAGGCTATAAGGATTGATGAGCATGTGCCTGATAGTCTTACGACTTCTATGGTGGACGATGTGTTTTATGTTCTGCAGAGTTGCTTGCGTAGGGCAATATCCACTCTGAATATCAGCTCGGTGATTGCTGTGTTGAGTGGCGCCAGTAGTTTGTTGAGTAATGAGTACCATGAGGCTTTGCAGCAGAAAATGAGAGAGCCTAATCTTGGTGCCAAGCTGTTCTTGGGTGGTGTTGGTGTTCAAAAGACGGGTACTGAGATTGCCACGGTTTTGAATAACATGGATGTGAGTAGTGAGTATGTGCTCAAACTGAAACACGAGATTGAGGAGCGGTGTTTGGAGGTAATTTAAATGATTTACTGTGTTGTTTCTCACATTGTACCTTCCTTTGGATTACGTTCAAAGCCCCATTTGCATATTAGATTCGCTGTATCATTGTACTGTAGTGTAGTGTAGAAAGATATACAATTCTTGGTTTTGTATTACTGATCCTGCTTGTTAGTGCCCCCTGCCATGGAGCTCTCTTATGCTTTTTTCTTGTCTTTAAAATTTTATTTTGAATTCTGCAGTTTAGGCTTTTCATATGATCAAATTTAGAAGGTTATTTACAGTTGGTGTTTGCATACATTCATATCTGCTCTTACTGAGTGCATAATCTTTTCTTGTAGCTATTTCATATGTATTGAACCTCTGAAACTTTCTAGTCTGTTCCCGAAAATTGTTTTACTGAAACTCTTGCTTATAGTGATAGAGATGTAAATTGAAGAAAGTTTTTGGACTCAGTTAGGCAGTTGTTTAACCTTTCTGTAGAGCCCTCTGTTACCTCTGAACAATATGAGGCGAGTATTGAGAGCCAAAGGTTGTCCGGACTTGTAAAATTATGGTCTTGAGAATATGTAGGATTTGTTTGGGGTTGTATACCACCATGCCTGTCACTTTGTTGGCTGTAGACGTACTTCTGTATATTTTTGCATTGTCCTGTATAACATTATGAGCTGTATGAGCTTCCCTTGATTCCATAATTCATTTTTTACTTGTTTAGTTGAATTAGAATCTATGCTACAAATTGATTCAAAAAAGAATCTATGTTACAAATTGTTGTGTCCTTATCAAAGTTTTTCCATTATCGGGTATCAAACTGAATGATGTTTTTATTTATGCAGGTATTTCCTGCACCAGCTGACAGAGAAAAAGTTAAGTCTTGTTTGTCTGAGTTAGGGGATTTGAGCAACACATTCAAGCAAGCTTTGAATGCTGGCTTGGAACAACTTGTGGCAACTGTGACACCACCTATCCGACCAGTGCTTGATAATGTTGCAACCATCAGCTATGAGCTGTCAGAGGCTGAATATGCCGATAATGAGGTCAATGACCCATGGGTTCAAAGGCTGCTTCATGCTGTTGAGATGAATGCAGCATGGCTGCAGTCACTGATGACTGCCAACAACTACGACTCATTCATACATTTGATAATTGAATTCCTTGTTAAGAGGCTTGAAGTAATTATGATGCAGAAAAGGTTCAGTCAACTTGGAGGCCTTCAGCTGGACAGAGATTGTAGGGCATTGGTGAGCCACTTCTCTAGCATGACTCAAAGAACTGTTAGAGACAAGTTCGCTCGCCTCACTCAAATGGCAACCATTCTCAACTTAGAAAAGGTCTCTGAGATTCTGGATTTCTGGGGTGAGAATTCAGGACCTATGACTTGGAGACTGACACCAGCCGAGGTCAGGCGAGTGTTGGGTCTAAGAGTTGATTTCAAATCCGAAGCAATTGCCGCACTCAAGTTGTAATTCCCTCTGAACAACACTTCTCCTTCTTACTTTTTTTTTGTTTCTGCCCTCTTGAAAAAGATTCATATCTTCATTTTTTTACTGCTTACTACAGTTTTGTTCACCATATTTCTCTGTATTAATTATATATCTCAGTCAGATTTGTGTAATACTTATGCTTGGACATGTACTAGATATCTTTGAACCTCTATAGAAGTGTAGAATAGCTGAATAGTACTTCTGACTGCATTACTACAGCTTGAACAAGTAAACTGCTTCTAGTAGAAAAGCAAATACATCTAACATATTGAAAAGTAACTAGAGAAGGGAATGAAATGAGAAGAGAATTTGCATCAAATTATAATTTTAGATTTATTTGCATGAGTCCATAATTGTTCCATGAGATCTTTGTTTCATGCAGTGTCATATATATGTTTTGACCGGCTTGAAATTAATGATAGACGATTAGCTAGGAAATGCATGACAGGAGATCATGAAAATTTGGTTAGTTTTGCTCATTTGAAATGTAATGATACTAAGCTACATACTGGTCAGAGAAAGAGAGGAAACTCGATCTTGTGGTTTTCCTTTTATCAAAGTAGCTTCCATTCATATCTCTTCGATCTTGTTCAAGCTTTTTTCCTCATTTTACCCGATGGTGCTATGGAATGATTTTGTCACACACCACTTAATGGAACTATGGAAGTAGGTTCTGCAGAGATTGGTAAACTCAAGGCAGCGGCCATAATCGGACATGATTATGTCGTTCGGGCTGCGAGTGCTGCTTTCCCAAGGGTTAGCTCTTCTCCATTTCAATCTTTATTTGTGTTTTCGTTCTTCATAGCTACAATTTATTGAGTCCACTTCATCCGATCCCTATGTTACTTCAACTTGAAAGTAAGAAAGAGATACTGATCAATGTCTTTTGTTTCATAGTTTGAATTTGATGAGTTAACGGCTGTTCTAGATGGGTTTGAAGATCCACAGACCTTGTCAAACGGTTTTTCATTTGGGGGAAAAACTTACTTGATCATGCCACAAGATGATGAGGAGATCATTCGTGGAGTCTTGGTGAGCTTCTATACCAAATTTATCTATCTAATATCTATATAGCTAACTCATGTATATTTAGCATCAGTTTGAGCTAATTAATGTCTAATATGATTGATTAGGACACTGAAAGTATTACCATAAAAAAGACTCGGACTTTATTCGTTGTTGGTATATATGACGGGTACTATGAGTCTTCATGTAACATGCTGTGCGACCAAATTGTAAGAGGCTTGCGGTGTAGTGGTGTACTTTGTTGAAGAGAACTTCTAACTTCTAATTTCGTAATTGCACTTGCTTTGAGAATAGCTACGGATCGTAATAAACAATTGATCTTTTCAATCTTATTTATGTAATTTCGAATTTTCGATCCTGTACCATTCTCCTTGTATGGATGACACTTTCTTAATCTATTATGCTTTTGAGGATAAGTTGTGCATGAGTCATACAACACCTCAATTTTTTGATCTTTTATGAGTTTTACCGATGCATTGATATTGTAACGCATCCCATACAGTGAACATGAAAATCAGAAAATTGAAGTCGAGTGAACCATATATCTCCAAGCAAAATTTGTACAGAATGTGTAGATATAAAAGTATGATGAAATTGGGCAGAAGTCACAAAACAACATCCCTTTAGGGTAAACTGTTGCAATTACAGAAACAGTGATAATTTAGAACAAACACAAATGACCAAAATTCAAACGAAAACCCACCCTAAACACAAGTATTCAAGTTTCTAGTAGAAATGCAAATACCATCATTTTAAGTGACACGAGAACTGCTAGCAGTAGCTAAAATTTTATAGCATGCACCTAGGAATAGAGAAATAGCACAAGCAGACTGCTCAAGGTCCGACAAAGATTAGACCTTGGCAGTGCCTTGAGTGAATTTAGGGTCCTCACATCTATAGCGGCCATCAGGCCCTATTCCAAAGCCTTTAGGATCGGCAAACACATTCTCCAGCAGCTGGCTGCGAGGTGGGAGCGGGCTCTCATCGGCAAACTCAACAGCGTCTTCAAGCACCTCATCAATCTTCTTGTCTATGGCCTTCAACTCTTCTTCTTTGGCTAAGTTGTGCTCAAAAATGTATTTCTTCAAGGCTGTGATGGGGTCTCTGGCAGCATAGTGTGCCTTCTCAGCTGGCAAAGTAAAACCAAATATGGTGGTTAATATATAACAACCTCGATTAAGTGATGTGAAAAAATAAATGAATTAACCATGCGAGGTGAAAAGTCTGGTAAAGAATAATGATAATAGGATAGTGGTGTTCACAGTTGAGGTAGACAAATGGATTTAAGGAAACTGGTCGCGTCAAGGGCATAAACACACACAAAAACATTTCTCTGATAAATGATTTTATCAGCAGATGCTAAGAAATCAGAGACTCCATAATGCCAGCCAAGTAAGATGACTAAAATGCTTCTTCAAAATAAAAAAGAAGCAGATATCTAATATTCAAACAGCAGAACTATCTACTTTATTTGGTTGTACAACGTAATAACCATCATCTAATTGAAAACTAACAGGAAGTGATGTTATAAAAAAGGATCCAGACAAAAAGGACTGGCAGGAATAGGTAAAGTTAACTCTTGAATGTACAAAAGAGAAGCATAATTAGGAAAAACATCAATCAAATACTCACCAGGGTCACGGAGCTCATCGGGATCAGCCAATGAGTGTCCTCTAAACCTGTATGTTTCACATTCCACCAAGGTCGGTCCCTCTCCTCTCCTGGCTCTACCAATTGCTTCCTTCGCAACTTCCCTCACTTTCAAAACATCCATCCCGTCCACATGAACTCCGGGCATACCAAATGCTTCTCCCTTCTTCCAAATTTCAGGAACAGAAGTTGCCCTCAAGTGAGACATTCCAATAGCCCACAAATTGTTTTCCACTACAAATATAATTGGTAATTTCCACAATGCCGCCATGTTCAAACATTCAAAGAACTGGCCATTGTTGGCAGTTCCATCTCCAAAAAATGCCAGTGTCACGTGATCACAGTCTGCCTGATTCAAAACCTCCCTCCTATATTTAGAACTGAAGGCTGCCCCTGTAGCCACTGGAATACCTTCACCAATAAACGCAAACCCACCTAGCACATTGTGAGCTTTCGAGAACATGTGCATAGAACCACCTTGTCCCCGGCAACAACCAGTGGCCTTTCCAAAGAGCTCACTCATGACTTCACGAGCAGGGACACCCTTACTCAAAGAGTGAACGTGATCACGGTATGTGCTCACCACAGTATCTTCCTGCTTTGTAAGTTTAATGAACCCAGTTGACACAGCTTCTTGGCCATTGTAAAGGTGAACAAACCCAAACATCTTGCCTCTGTAATACATCTGAGCACACATGTCCTCGAAAGCTCTACCCAATACCATGTCTTCATAAATCTCCAAGCCTTCCTCTCTCGTGATCAGCTAAATACAACAAACCAATCCAAAAACCATAGTCTTAGACACTGTTCATTTTAATTATGAAAAATAAAAAATTCTTCACAAACCACATTAGAGAAACAGAAAAAAAAATACAGCACTTCTGCGTACGTTTGAACTTAATGAGATGTGAACTTTCCCTTATATATTTAACTCAAGTTGATCCATACACACCAAGTCGTATTTTTTATTCGACAACAAACTTAGAAGGGTACCTCTACATATCTCTCAACTTAATTAAACAAATGCAATGAAGTTCGCAGGACTTTAAACATTACACTCAAATCAGTTCAATTTGACTTAAATGCACCCTTGAACTTTTGAATGGAATCTCTGGATCAAACAACTCAGATGGTTACTTCTAGACATATCTCAACTTAATACAATGAAGTTTGCTGAGACTTCAAGCACTACACTCCAATCAAATCAAATTGAACTAAATGCACCCACGCTGAATTTTTTGGATGAATTAACAGCTACCATGTAACAAATCAATCCAATTCTCCTATATTCCAACAATGCATGGCAAACTAAACCAAACCATCCAAACATTCAATCAAAGAAATGAAATTTTAAGCAGAAAGTGATTACCAGATTGGTGGAAGCCTTGGCCTTCTTCTCCTTGACAGCCTCGGAGACAGAAACGACGGCGGATCGGCGCTGCGCATTGGGCTTGGCAGCAGCCACAGACCCATGTCGGAGCTTGCGGTTGGATCCCAGAAAAGACGAAGTCTTTGACACGAGGAGAGAAGAGGGTAGCTTGTCATTGGATCTGGCGGAGGATGCGACGGCGGTGGTGCTGAGGTGGAGGGGCTGAGTGGTGGCAGCAGAGAAGGACATGGCTCCTCTTTAATCTCAAACTCTCTCTCTCTCTCTCTCTGTTGTTTTTGGGTGAAGAAGAAGAGGAAGGAGAGGAGGGAGTTTAAGAAGGAGAAGAGAAGGCGGAGGGAACGAGGGGGAGGAGCTTGGAAATAAACGCCTGAAGAGCGTTGGAAATCCAAACCAAACTCAACTAATTCACTTCTCTCTGTTGCTACTTGGCACTCGTGTGTTCTGTTTTGGCTTCTATGTTATTTTGGGGGTGTCATTCACTAGTTGTCTAGTTTAGGGCCTTGTAATGTCCGAGGGTCGTAGTGCCATTATTGCTCTTGCACAGTTGGGGATTTGGAGGAGAAGGGTGGAAATGGTGATGGTGAGGAAGGAAAGGATGTGTGAGGCAAAAGATTGAATGGGAATTTGGGTTAATTTTTGTGTGACATGTTTAGGGTTGTGATTGTGACCTTGTGGACATGGATGAGTTCCAACGTGTCATTGGATGAGGACTAAGAAGTGCATGGAAACAACTTTTTCTTTTTTATCACATGGGGATGATAAATTAGATGGTTAATGGTATGAACTATGAAATATTATTGTATCCTGAGCGAGGGGTGAAAAGAAATTCAAAATTCTAAACATATTTAAAAAAATGTTTATCTTTACATTCGTTACGTGATAAATCGTTTTGATTAGTCTAACCGGCGCCTAAGCCATCTATGTTTAAAATTGTTCCCATCAAGCGTTTCCACAGCCTATCAAAGTATGATCTACAAGCGTAATGACTTATTAACGTAACAATCAAGAAGCATAATATTGTTGAGATGTGTCTTCTACCAGAATTGTTTTGACTAATTAACGTATGACTAAGTAACAAGGGGGTCCATAGCTCAGTGGTAGAGCATTTGACTGCAGATCAAGAGGTCACCGGTTCGAACCCGGTTGGGCCCTTTTTTATTTTTATTTTCCTTTAATTTTTTTCTTCTCTGAAACCTATATATTCAGTTTTTAACTGAAATGTTTCAGGCTCTGTTGTTGTCCCCGCGTTCCTGTCTCTCGTGCAAATCGCAGGTCTTTGTTTCCACTTCTTCGATGAAACAGAACAGCACCCAGGTCAGTTTATCTAATTCCTTTCTGGTTCTTCATTGCTTTTTTTCACTTTTGCTGCGCGTCTTTTGAGTTTTTGATTCCCTTTCGATTTCTGATAGAAATATCTCGAATCTTGCTTGCTTTAGTTTCCTTTGATTCTAAGGTCTCCTATTGGAATGCCACTGATTTTCCATCATGGGTTTTGGGTTGATGAAACGTTAGACCACAGTGGTCTCTTTAATTTTTATAGTTTTGAGGATTTTGGATTCGCATGTTTGGCCAGGGCTTCAACATTGTTGTTAAAGATTAATTTTTTTTAATAAAGTTTGGATTTTTAGTGTAGTGTGGCCTAAGATGATACCAGAATGTAGTATTGGTTCCTACCCTTGTTAGTGTATCTACATCTTAGTAATTGGTTGTGTACGCATTTTTGTTTTTGATTTCTGCATTTTGTAGATTGAGGTTAAGAATATGAATTTCTTGGATGTTTACAGCTTATGAAAGCCTGCACATAAGGAAAAGGAGAGTTCTTTAGCTTGTTGTTATCGTGTCGGCTGGTGAGTGTCCTTTTTTTCAATATGGTCTAGTTCTTCCTGTTATCATATTATGAAATGGTTGATTAATATAGGATGTATATGTTTATTGTTTCTTCGATTTCTTGTTCTGTAGAGTACTTGGAAGAAACAAGTGAAATTCCAAAATGCTTCAACAGCAGATTGTACAATCCCCAGCTAGGCTAGGCCTATCGAACCCCAATTCACCTGCTCTTCACAACCCTACCCCTCCAAAAGTTCCTTCCCAGCAGCAAGCTTCTTCTGCTTTGTCCTCTTCACAGCTTCCCAATCTCTCCCCATCCCTAGTCTCTCTCCTCTCACCCCTCCCAAGAGCTCAATCCCTTCTAGTTCAAATGGCCTCCCTTGCGTCTAAGCTCTTTGAAGTTTCACCTAATCGATCGCTTTGGCTCAATGCATTCCGTGGGTCCCTGCCAACCTTCCTTCCTCCCCAAACTCAATCCCAGTCCTCAATCCCGCTTGAGAGTTGTCCTTCCTCCACCAAAGATGTCCTTTCCCAGTTCACAGCTCTGCAAACCCAACTGTTTGAGGCTGTAGCTGAACTCCAAGAAATTCTTGATCTTCAGGACGCTAAGCTGAAAATTGCATGCGAAGTCCAGTCCAAGGATGCCTCACTTCTTGCCTTCTCCAAGAAACTCAAGGATGTTGAGCAGGTGCTTGATAGTCTTGTTGATGATTACTCGGATCTATCCTGCCCGAAAAGGGTAAAAGTAGATGAGGGTTCAGAAGATGATTCGTCATGCACTACTACTGTTTCATCTCAGTTGAATTTATCAGATATTTTGTCATATGCACATCGGATCAGCTACACAACGTTTGCACCACCCGAATTTGGGGCTGGACAAGCTCCTCTTCGCGGATCACTCCCACCTGCCCCGCAGGAGGAGCACATGCGTGCTTCTCAGCTATACAATTTTGCAAACCTGGATGTTGGTTTGCCCAAGACTCTAGACAGCACGGAGAAGACAATTGAAGCAATCATGGAGCCCCCATCTCTTGCGCCAACAGAAGCCAATCAAGCTCCAAACCTTGGTCCACTGTTTCCAAATATCACTGTTCCGTTTGGCTGGAAACCTGGGATGCCTGTGGACTTGCCTGCTATGCCCCCCGGCTGGAAGCCTGGGGACCCAGTGCCTTTGCCCCCGGTGGGATCTCTTCCAGTTCCTAAGGTTGATGAGCAACAACTACGGGGTAGACCTCAAGCATTGCATAAACCGCCAGAGACAATACAAGTGCGGCATGTTATACTGGATATTCCTGAAGTTGATGATAGCGATTATAGCAGCTCTGAAGAAAGCTCTGAAGATGATGATTAACAGATTGTCCTTTGGAACTGAGTGCATGTCACTGTCGGTTTAGAGTACCATTTACGTTTCCCTAAAATCTCAATTTTGCTATTTCATGTACATTCCAACTCCAGCTATTTTGAACATCAGTTGGTGCGCTTGGTTCTTGCCATCCCCAACTTTATTGGGAGTTGAATCAAGAGATGAGAAACTATTATCATCTCGGCAATCTCTTATTTGAATTATGAATACGCCGAGTTAATACGTAACTTTAGGTTCAGTTGGGCTTCTCGTGCATCTTCATGTAATAGTAGACACAAGTCATAAGAACAAGCTCATGCAGGTCTCCATTAGTAAAAGGCACGAACGGAAAGTCCTTGAAGCAATGTATTACTGTCGGTGTTCCCAAGTAACATTGCTATTTAGGAATTAGACTAAGGAGATTCTGACAAATTCACCAAGAATCCAGATAAAGTCGCTATAAACATGAAGAAATTTATTCCATTTACCACAAAATGGCATATGGCTTTCTATATATCATTTACAAAATTTGTGATAATTTACAAAGTAATTACAACATATCTGTATAGAAAGCACATAAGGATTAATAAAATTACAGAGGGAACAAGGGTTAAAACTCAGCAATCATGGTTAGTGCCTAATATATATATTGGACAGTCTCCGCAGAATCCAACTCCAGTATTGTTACTTGTTAGTTGTAGCTGGCAATAGTGTCATCGCCTGCTGATCTTGTCCTTTCCTGGAAAGTGAATATCTACTCGTTAGAAATGCAAACCTTTTCACAGACTCACAAAATTCATTAGGTTTACAGGAGACATAATGAGATACGTACCATTGCCAAATAAGTTTGTTTTCAAAGGAAACCGAAGAGATGATCCTTTTAATTTTACCTCCCTGAGGTGCTTGATTTTACTTTTTTTCTCTGCACTGGCAAGATCATTACTGCTCTCTCCTGGTGACAAAACAGGTCCATGCTTAACCTTTTCATGGTACACAGCTGGTGGGGCAAGTCTCAATTGAGGCATGTTTTCAATCTCGACTAATCCACTATGTTTCTGCAAATTGGTCAACATCTCAAACTGCAAAATCCAAGTTCAATTTCTTATTTAGTTTCACATACCAAAATCGAGAAAATCAAAATGATAATGACGCTGACAATAAGAAGTTGCCATACTCGTGAAATTTGCTGAATCCCATAGCTATTCTCAGATGCATTGCTTTCATGTAGATGAACATTTGCTTTATGAGTATGTTGAGGCCTTGATGAAAACTCCTTTACTAAACTCTCCTCTACAACTGATTTGTTTTTAGAACTCTGAGATTTCTTCTTGGGCATACAAACAGGGCAACCAGAGGATGAGCTACGACTTGATGTTTCAAATTCTGAAGCTTCGCATTTAAGATGTGTTGCATGACCACAATTGAAAATGCGAATGTAGCTGGAAGAGTTCTTGTCCAGAAGGCAATCGCATATACAACATTTTTGGTTGCGAGGGGCATACCCATGTGAGGCTCCTTTC
The DNA here is from genome assembly GCF_933775445.1 of Argentina anserina. Taxonomy (NCBI): domain Eukaryota; kingdom Viridiplantae; phylum Streptophyta; class Magnoliopsida; order Rosales; family Rosaceae; genus Argentina; species Argentina anserina. The sequence continues at coordinate 16,610,210 of NC_065878.1, read as the reverse complement.
TTGAGGATGCTCATAGTATAGAATGTATCATCTTCTATCAGGGACTTGGCAGTATCCTACATGAAAGATCAAATATGTTAAAGGCAAACCAAAAAGAACAAAAATAAGCACAACAAAAAGTCTAGAATTCAAAATCTAGTAAGTGCAACACGTTTAACATATTGTTGAATCAGTAGTGTGCAAAAAGTTTTGGAATACTGCTCAGTAACCTCGTACTGCTTGTATCTATCCAGCAGATATATTAAATGCAAATGACAATTGTAGCTTTGAGAACCAACTTTTGATGTTGTAGACATTCACTAGGTAAAGAAGAAACATAAATCACCAAAATGAAATTAAAAGAAATTTTAATTTTTAAATATACCATAGAATATTACGCATGCTCATTGCCTCAATCATTCCCTTAAACCAGAATACAGCATGTATATACCTAGCATAATTGAGATTAAAATATAACTGCTGTACCAGAATTCTTCTTTCGAAACCGTATGTGCTAAGCATCCCCAATATTGTGAATTTAAAATCACCAAATTCCTGGCCACCATTGTCAGAAAGGAGCTTTGACATGATAGTTGGAAGGCGAACATATCCTATCATGCCCTCGACAATTTCCTTGATGAACCGAGAAAACAATTTTCTTAAGATATCAGCACCTTTATGGGGCTTTGGGATTCTCCACTTGATCATGAAATTCATCTCATCCTCTTGTGTATCCAATGCCTTGGATACCATTCTATTAAGATCTTGTCCTTTAGATACTGTACCAGCACTAAACGAATCCATTAAAGGCTCACAGAACCTGTACCGGAAGTTAGAGAATAGTTAGTCTTTAATAATTCCATGATCACATACTGCATGACTACAATGAATACCTCATGGATTATCCCAGACAGATTATAAGGAGCACGAGAGGCAGGTGCACAAATTTTTTCAGGTCAAGATAATCAAACAAAAAATACTGAAATCAAAGAACATATTATGGCCAGCTAATTGTGCACAGGTAAGGCTTAACTGAGACCAAACAAGAAAAATGAACTTACGAGTCAAGTAATCTGAACCAGAGTGCCTCTGATTCATCAGGATTCAAACGATGTGTGTTCCGTTGGCACAATCCAATACAGGCATGCAATATACTGTCAATGTCATTCACCTGGAATAGAAAAATTACAAGTGATTAATAACAATTGAAATAATCTATAGAAGCATAAAAAAAGCCTAACGACATGCTAGATTCAAAATTATATTTACCAACCTCCTCTACTTTTAAAGCATTGCTCAAGTATTCTCTACTAGCAGAACCACGAGAAGCCCCACTTGATGCTAGACTTCCAACAGCAGTTTCAAGCTTGATGAATTTGTCATTGAGAGTGGAAAGTGTAAGTAAAAGTGCACTCCCAACATCTCCAACCCTTTCCAACAAGAATGATGAAGCATCTACTATAGCATATTTCTGGCAGAGGCGTAAACAGTGCTCCACACGATAGCTATCAAAAGTCTCTAGAAATTTGAGAACTGAATTGCGTTCAAACTGACATAACAGCTGCAAAATTAAAGAATGAAACATCAGAACCTGAGCTGGTATCAATGAGTGCTCGACAAATAATTTCTGGACCTAAGCAACTAAGTAGTAACAGACAGCAGTTGACACCGAGTAAGCTTCATGACCAGAAAAAAAAAAGAAAAAAAAACTCACTCAGTGACCCTTCCAAGCCTCAACAATCAAACTTGGCCAAAATGGACATATGAAAGTATGTACACTTTAACCAACCCAAATAGACTGAAGCACATTGGACACTTATAGTTAACATCGATCCATCAAATACACATAGTTATAAATAACAAAAGATCACAAGTTCAGAAAACACTCACCTCCAGATAAAGCTCGATCATATCATCGGTCACATTAATAGGACTATCACGCAAAAGCTGTGGGAAATTAGAGACCCTTCCCAAGAATGCCTCAACTCCTTCTGTTAGATCCCTTACTCCCATAAGATTATTATTTCTCAAACTTGAAAAGTCGAGGGTGCCAGATAAATGAACCTCAATCACTGTTTTTAAGTAAAGGAAAAGGCTTCTTGGATGGGACCGGAGTTCAGAGAGAATATGAGAACCTTCTTCACTGGCAAAATGGTCCATGACCAAGAAGAATGCACCCTCTCTACATAGGATCAGGAAGTGGTCGAAATTGAATGATTAATGAGGAAGAACTCCAATTGACATTTGAGCAACGAAAAAGAAAAAGAAACATTTATCATAATTACATAATTACCTGTTTAAGTCAAATAGCTCTGGAATTCGAGAAATAACTGCTGATCGAAAAGCAACACATTCCTCATCTGTCAACAGCAATAATGTTTTGTTGATAAAGGCAAAGGCATGAATGGGTTCCGCTTCATCTTTCATATAGCAATCCAGAGCACCAAGATACTGGTGTCGGTTGGTATGAATCAGACCACATACCTAAGAGGACATAAAGAAACCCAGTAGTGAGTACACTATAAATTGTATCAACATGTTTCTGAGACAACGTCATAGGTAAAAGACACTTGATAATGTACCTGGTAAAATTGTGCTTTCTCACATAGCTGTAACACAGAAGATGAATCCCAATCAGTCTCTGGCACTACATCAAGAAGGCGAAGAACCTGCTTCTCCCTTTTTTTTGAAATCATGCTATCTCCAGAAACGGATGATGGGAAGTTATTGTCTGATGTCAAATGCTCCAAAATCTGAGACAGTACTGTCTTTGAGACATTAGCTTTTCCACATGCAACATAAAATGCAATGAACTCGAAGAGATGATCAATATCTTTCTTTGAAGGCCACGATACGACTGGTTCAGGGTCAATACTGCTAGCAGATCCATCCCTCTGGGGCATGTCCTTACTAATAATCTTAATAAGAGTATCAATTGTATTCTGGACCAACGAATCCAGGCTTTGAGCCATTGAGTTATTCCCATACTGAAGCTCTGTATCTGCATCAGCTGAATTTTGAGAAGAGAAGTCGGGTATCGAAATTTCATCCTTCGTGAAAGCACATCTCAGAACATCTAAAGTAGCTTCAGTATCTAGTTCTAAGAGATAATAAAGGTTGAGATATTCTCCTCCTGGGTATTTGCTTGAGAGTGCTCTTGAATTAGGGGCATCAAAACCCTCCAATAAAAACTGCAAAAGTTCTGTTCTAAGAGATGGTAAGCGTGAAGGAGGAATTTTTCCTTGTCCTGCAATAAAGATGATTGATGCAAAGTTTATTAATCTGAATAATTACGTCAAAGCATAGAAGATAGAGGCCCTAGTTATTTAATCATGTGTTCCTGTTGGTCCTCCTTCACCCCTTCATACTTATTCTGCGACATTTATATATCTTTTTCTGTACATGACCCAAACCATTTCTGTATAGGTTATCAAATAAAGGCATATCCTGCTAGTGTCCTCTGATGAGAAGTCCATACCTGGGGGGAAAGCAATGCCCGAAAAGCAGTACTTCAAATAAACTAGCATCCTGTATCTGCAAACAAGAAAAAGTAAAATAAGACAATGGGAAAGTCAAGTACCTACAAACAGCGAAAAGATAAACTGAAATATATGAAACAACTTGGTATTTGTTTTTAGCACATTGATCAATGAGAAGAAAGATCTAGTAAGATGCTGGAATAGAATGAGAGGGAACTGAAGTAGTACAACAAACTAACCAAAACATTTTCAAACTCGAGTAATTACAACATGAAGGGTACAGGTCAAAGATATCGTACCCAAGGGCCTTAGCGCCTTCTTTTTGACTATTATGCAACACAACCAACAGCTCCTCTAGTGGTGATATGAAATCATTCAAACCTTTATTGAAAAGATACACCAGGGCACTATATAACCCATGTTCCCGGCATAACCTAACAACCTAAAAGAAAGAATTGTTAATGTTAGAGGTGAAAAGTAAGAAAAAAAATATTAGTAGACAAAGTAGACAAAAATCACTAGCAAAAGTATGAAAGGTAGAGACCTGATTGAAATCCAATGAAGAAATATCCATGTGAAGGACACATTGTTCCACACGCTGTACCCACCCTTTGTGGCTGTAATGTTCTACCAGAGCTTGCATAATCTTAGAATAAGGGAAAAGGGGAAAGAATGTCATTATGTAGATTGCAGAATATAGCTGCCAATACAGCCAAAATACATGAACACTATGCAGTACCTCAGGCGGAAGAGAACCAAGCATGTCCTTCAATATATAAGGCTCCAACAGTTCCAAAAATGTGTCTAAAAAGATTTAAGAAGTGAAACAGATTAGTAGCATGATATAGTGGACAGAAAGGATAATTTCATATGCAGCGTCCTTCAAGCAAATGAACAAAGTACATATTTCAGATGTTGCAAATCTACAGCACAGCAGCTCACACAAACCTAAAGCAATACACAACTAATAGAACCTAGTTGCCTTGTTCTATAAAATATATTCCAGTTTCCATCAAATCAGAAAACAAAGTTAAAAGGCAAGTCTCCAAAGACTTCAATAAAGTTATTCTTAAAATGAGAAGTTTCATCCCATATTAGATAAATTATGCACTCCAGCCTTTAGCTTGACCCTTATGAGTTGTAGTAGGATAATAAAATTGGCAATTTTGTAATTTTTATGTGTTGATAACTTGATACTAGTCATACTACACAGGTACACTTCTTAAAATGCCATTCAAATTCGATCATAGTTGGTAGCAAAGTGGAGTTTACCTCTTTATACATATAATTCAAGAACATAATTTTCACTACATTAAACCAACTCTTAATACAGAGATCCAAGAATGCAGAGAAGTAAAGGAAAAAAATGCATGAAGTTCTATCAAATCATTAAATGCAAAAGCCCACGGGGTTGATTATACCTCTCTGTTGAACAGCTACAAACTTCATGAAGATTTCATCAAAAAGTATGTCATTCCTCTTGATATGGACACAGAATTCAACTGCGACCCCACCAACACGGGTGTATTGCTCTTTTATTTCATTGTGCACAGAACTACTTTGTCTATTCACGTCATCAACTTGATCCATTTTTCCAATTTGGTTGCAAAATGCTACTGAAATATATGAAAATACTTCCTCTACATATGCCAAAAGCAATTCAACCAGGTAAGGCATTATGGCCTCCTGCACAGCATCCAAAGTTCTTGGAAGGTCAACAACACCATGAGCTTGGCCATCATAAATTGTCATTGCCATGTTCAAAGAACCCATCCAGTCACCAGCTCTTCGTAAAACCTGAATGCGTTCCTTCCATGGGAGAAGCCGGGAAATAATAAGATGAGTAGGTCCAAGTACATATACAGAAGCTCCTCTTACAGCTATGCAGTTGTTATAAGCTTTTTCAGGGTTTCCAAATATATTGATGAAGTGAGTATGATAAGAAATGAGATCATCCCCTCCAACACCATCTAGGGAAAAACTTGTTTGGTGAATTATGGTTCCATCCTTTGCAAACAGACAAAGTTGTCCAGAAACCGTAAGAACCACCAGCATCTGTAGACAAAAAAACCTCCAACTAAATCCATCAAGCTGTGAAGTAAACTCAACTCCTACAAAATGTACATAATTCTTCTAGGCAGAATAACACAAATTCAGCAAAGTAAAAGACCAATAAACATACGCATACCTGATCATCCAACCAAGCCACACCTATGGCTGAACTTTCAAGAGACCATTTACCATATATTTTCAAGTCCGATTTGACCAACTTTGCTACTTGAACCTTCCGATCCCAAGCAATTGCAAGTAATGAAACTCTTTCAACAGCTTCAGTAGGCGTATTCTCTAGTCCGAATATACAAACGAACAAATAAATAAATAAGTAAGTAAATAAATGATGAATACTTCATCCTAGGAATCTGCCAACTGGTAATTTAACAAAGAAAGTCAACTTTTACCATTAATAGTAGGCAAATTAAGCAATTGAGTAGTGCATTTCCAAGCAGTACAAGGCATTGAACCCTCACGGACCCCTTCTGGTTTAGAAAGTTGTGCATAGACATGCAAAGTGGGAGTTAGTCTTACCTGCAAAGAATACACATGGGTTAACACATTGTTAAAAGACGATGTGTAAAAAGAGAAGAGCATCAATTCTCAATATATAAGGTACATGGAATTCACTCTATCATCTGAAGGCTTCATACCACCAAAGCATTTTGATGGGTGACAAATACGACCACACCTTCTTCAACCACAGAGGATCCTTCATTAAAGAGTTTCCAACCTGCATCCGCACCAACCACACCACCCATCATCCCACCTATACTGCTGCCTGAACCTGTCGCATTTGCCTTTGAGGAAAGTATAGAGCTTCCACATAATTCATCAATGAGTGGTGAAGCTGACAGTGTGGTGCCTGTTTTTTGTCCATCCAGAAGGCACTGTTCCAGTGAAGATGAATAAGATTTATCAAGTGTGATAAAATTATATCATTGGAAGATCACACATCTACTACTACATGCCTACATCTGTCAGCAATGCCAAATAGTGTTTTACCTGTGTTTTGATGGAGAATCTATTAACCAGGGGAATTACAGAGAAGGAATGTAGCAGTACCAGACCCTTACTATCACCAGTAACTGCCTTAAAATTACGCGTGACCTGAGAATCTTGCCCCAAGAAAAAAGTATGTACAACTGGAGCTGTATGTTCTCCGGTAATCACTTTGGCAGCGGATGCCCTCTGAACATCCCAAACTGTAATGTGACCATCTGCGTATCCAGCTAAGAGTAGATCCCCTTGCTGATTGAAGCATATAGAAGTTACCGCAGCATAAGAACGCTCGCCTTGCAATCCAAGAAATAGCAGCTGGAATATAAAATCCATAGTTGACAAATATGAGCTAACTATCTTAATTCAAATAATCCTTAACCTAAGCTTAAGCAATTAAATTAGAATGCTGATTGAGATTTATCGAATCAAACATAATAAGAGTGAGTTGACAAAATGTAACCTTTGTGTCCATGTTGTCAGCATTATGAGGAGAGTATTTACTGGTGACAACAATAACAACCCCTCTCGACATTCCTATGGCAATGTAGTTACTGTGAACACCCAGTACTTGCGGCGAACCATGATCACGCCTCAAAGCCGGAGCAGAGAGGGTCCGAGTAATGATATTGTTAGCATCAACATTGAAGTACCCCAATGTGGTGGACCCTCTCCGGACACCCTCAAGCCTCATGGGCTGAGCAGCAGCACCCTCTTCCCAATCCAAAGCAGTCGAAGCTTGTTTCTTCTCCAGCTCTTCCGCGATTTCAAGCGGCTTCCTTGATTTCTTTTCAGCTTTTTTACTAACCCTCCTGCTCTCCAATTCCTCCATTCTCTCCTCCACAAGCTGAGTGATTGAAGTTCCCAATGCATCATCATCGAAATGATCACCACCATCATTATCAACAACCTCATCATGATCATCATTACCACCAAAAAAATGCTGCTGATCCTCACCAGTAGGCTCCTCCTCAACATTAGAAGGACTATTTTCGTCTAACTCCGGCTGCGATTCCACCACAATCTCATCGAATTCATCATCTTTAGCATCATTTACATCGAAATTCGCCGAGTTCTGATCAACACTAACATTACTGACCTCTTCAGCATCAGCATTGCCGCCACTAACTTCATCAACAACCTGACTCACCTGCTCAACCTCACTCTCCCTCTCCAAAATCTCATCCTTCCTCCCCAATTCACCACCAGATTCCTCCTCTACTTCATTCGAATCCTCCGCCGGAGTTTCGGAGCCAACCGCATTGCTCTCCTCGTTAAAACTAGACCCTCCCTCCGATCTCTCACCCAATTCCGCAGCCTCCACAGCCTTCTGGAAGCTCCCGCTCCCGGCGCTGCTCCTTCTCGACTTGATTGCAGCGGAATGCGGCGTCGGCATCAACCTCGAAGCCGCCGCAGCCGCCGCGAGCGCCGCCCCGGGCTTAGCATTCGTCCTCACGCCTCCCAGCAGCCACGGCGACGGCCTCGAGACTCTCCCGGCCGAATCTACGGGGAATTCCGCCGACCTGGCGCGGCTGTACAAATTCAAGCCCGGCCGGACCGCCTTCTCCTCCGACTGACTCAACCGCGCCGCGGCGGCGGCTCCTCCTCCTCCCTCGGTTCTGACGCTGGCGACGGACGCGGCGTCGGTTTGCGGCGGTTTGGGATCGGACGCGAGGAACTGAGATAAGGCGGAGGTGCTGCGAGGGGAGGAGTCGGGGGAGGCGGAGGCGGAGGAGTCGGTGTCGTTGAGGATTTCGTCGATCGTGCGGCGGGGGACGGAGGTGGTGGGATCGGTTTCGGAGTCGGAGTCGAGGTGGGAGGTGAGGAAGGAGTCGAGGTCGAGCTCCATGGCGAGTTGTGGTGGCTCCGACTGTGTGAGCTTGTTGGTCATCTCCTCTGCTTCTTCTTCTTCTTCTTCTTCTTTGTTTGCTGTGGCCGGTTAAGTCCGACTCCGTCAGTAATTCGGTGATGCTAATACGCATGTCGTTCGGTTTCAGTAAATAGTAAAAATTCGGAAAATAATCGAAAGGAACGACATGTCGTCTTTGTGTTCAAGGTTGACTTGGAAGTGGAACTCGCGAGTTTGAGCTTTGCTCGAGTCCATCCACGAAATTGATTCAATTCGTACGGCCTCAAATTTGGATTTGATGGATGATATGCATATATTGTTTATTAAAAAAACAGTGGAATTACTGTCTGTACAAAAACGTAAATGTGTGACATCTATTAACGGAGTTGATATGAAGTATCCTAAATTCTCAATAGGGGACGTCAAAAGTGACTAGGAAATCACAGTGTTCTAGAAGTAAAACATGACTCATGATCCTCTGTGATTTCAATTTAGAGATTTACCGGTCATTTTGCTTAATGAAATCGCTCAACAAAAAGATATGTTTTCTTAGCCATTGAAAAATCCAAAACGTCTAGCATGTCTAGCTTCATCATAGAGCTTTTAATTACCCGCCTAGACTCGCCTTGAGCTTCTAATGACCCTCCTAGTGGCCGCCTAGCGATCGCCTATCACTTATATTGACTACATAAGCCCTCTAGGCTGATTTTTGTATACCCCTGTGAGAATAAATTATGAAGAGGAACCATATAAAAATATGGCTTATCATTTATTGGTCGTTCCGACTTTCCCTCATGGGTTGTGTTGTATATCTGTGGGTTTGGAGAATAGTCTCTTAGTTGCTAGATATGAGCTTATTTCGTAATTAGTTTCTTGTAATTAATTATTATTTTATATCTTATTTATTTTAATACAATTGTCGTCGTGTCTTTAAAAAAAATAAAAATAAAGAGGAACCGTATGTCCATGTCTAAGCAACGCCCGGCCCCTCGAATGGTTGCTCACTCCTAGGCAACTATTAGGGGAACATGGACAGAGATCGTCCGAACTCCCTACCCTACTAGAACTCCGGTCCAATAATCAATTTACACACGAGAACTTCTCGTGCATGTTCCACCGTCAGTTTCACAACCGGGGTCCTCAACCTCAACTTGTAGACCGCAAATGAACCTTGAGGTCGTAGAAACTTCAAACCCCTCAATTAAAGATCTTTTAGTCGTCTCGTGAAAACTGAAATGACACTCTCACCCCCTTCACCGTTGACTTTAAATCCCCACAAACTCGTCGGCACCCCGAGCACTTTGGTCAGGAAGAAGAAATCATTGAAGCTTTTGTCTAGGTAGGTAACCTGAGCTTTCTGTTTCCTTTTTACAACTGATCTAGCTTCTTAAAGCTCCACTCTTTTTTTTCCCAGAACAGCCACTAATGGCAACTGTCACTGCTTCGAGCTTCACTTCCACAAGCACTCATGTCAACTACGGCGTGTCATCTTCTTCCCTGGAGCCGAAGACGGCGTTTCGGAACGTGGGTTTTGGGAAGCAGAGCCAGACTCATAATGGGTTGAGAGCTTTGAACTCGGTTAGTTCAAAATCGATTGCAATGAGGCAAGTGAGCACAAGGAGTGAGAAGCGTTTGGGTGGTGTTGTATGTGGGAAGGGGATGAATTTGGTGTTTGTGGGTACAGAGGTTGGTCCGTGGAGCAAGACTGGTGGACTTGGAGATGTGCTTGGTGGTCTCCCACCAGCTATGGCCGTAAGTTGGCTTTGTTTTCTTTTGATTCTCTGTTTTTGATGTATCAGAATATTGATCAATGTGAGCGTGACTAGTGAACTTGATCGATTTTCAGGCACTTGGGCACCGTGTGATGACTATCTCACCGCGTTATGATCAGTACAAAGATGCTTGGGATTCAAGAGTTACAATTCAGGTGTGTTTTTACTTTGTATATAGGTTTATATATGTTCTTAGGGTTTGAGATGTAAAGTCTTTAATTTTATTGACATTGATGATGTTTGTGTGTAGATTAAAGTTGGAGACAGGATTGAGACGGTTCGGTTTTTTCACTGCCAGAAACGAGGGGTTGATCGTGTTTTTGTAGATCACCCGCTGTTTCTTGAAAAGGTTTGTCTTTTGGATCATTGCTGTATCTGAATTTCGACAAGTTTGATTAGTCGGAAAGGGACAGGTTTTAGTTTGGTATCAATGGTGTGTGATAATTCTGGTTTTTTTTTTTAAAGGTATGGGGGAAAACTGCATCGAAATTATACGGGCCTATGGCTGGAGAGGATTACACGGACAACCAACTTAGGTTCAGCTTGTTGTGCCTGGTATATTCTCTATCTTTGTCACTGTCTGCTTGCATATGTATGCGAACTTGATCTGAGATTAAATTTGCAATAGATGACCACAAAAAAGTTTTAGATGTGCTGTTACATTCCTATGGTTATATGACCTTTGTTTCATGCTTTTGTGACCAAATTTTAAACTTCTTGCACAAGTGGTTGCCTTTTACAGTTGTAACTGGCTATGTAGGCTATTAATTTTAAGTCAGAAGTGTTTGATAGGGCAGATTTGGCTGAAGAGCTTGCCTGATAGATCATTTTGCCTAAAGTTTCCAATTTGCGTTACATATACTCTTCATTACTCTGAAATTGTTAGGAAATGGCTGATCTGATGAATCCTTGCATCTTATACATGTCTTTACTCTTTACTGATTTCTTTTCTCCCCTTCCGTTTTATGCTCAGTTCTCACGATTGTATAAAATTATATGGTTTAGGCAGCTCTAGAGGCACCAAGAGTTCTGAATCTAACCAGCAACAAATATTTTTCAGGACCATATGGTAGGAAAATGCTGCTACGATTCTGTAAACCAATACTCACTATATATAACGTAATAAAATCATATATGAATTAGTACTATCAACTTCCTACGTGCAGGAGAAGATGTTGTTTTCATTGCCAATGACTGGCACACAGCCCTCCTCCCATGCTACCTAAAAGCCATATACAAAGCTAGAGGAATATACAAGAATGCCAAAGTAAGTGGCTGGTGTATGTTCAACTTTTGTTTTGCCCATTCCTGTCTGCAATTCCTTAAGGTAGTTGCCAATCTTGTTACAGGTAGCCTTTTGCATTCACAACATTGCGTACCAAGGCAGATTTGCATTTGCGGACTTCTCACTTCTCAATCTCCCAGCCGCATTTAAAAGCTCCTTTGATTTCATTGATGGGTATGATTTTCTGGCACAATAGAACGGTTGTATTCTATGACTGCACCTTGATTTTGACTCTTTCCAATTCTACAGCTATGACAAACCAGTGAAAGGGAGGAAAATTAACTGGATGAAAGCTGGGCTCTTAGAATCAGACATAAACTTGACTGTTAGCCCGTACTACGCCAAAGAAGTTGCTTCTTCAGTTGATAAAGGAGTCGAATTGGATAACATTATTCGGATAGCTAATATTCTTGGTATAATAAATGGCATGGATGTCCAGGAATGGAACTCAATGACTGATAAGTATATAGATGTCAAGTATGATGCTACAACGGTATGAACAATTATTAAACTTGAACTTCCATTGTACAAAATTTTTGATGTATATGGCATTAGTTTCTGAATGTTTGTTTACGTAGGTGGCGGATGCAAAGCCTATCTTGAAAGAAGCCCTCCAAGCAGAAGTCGGTCTGCCAGTGGATAAGAAAATTCCTGTGATAGGTTTCATTGGTAGGCTTGAAGAGCAGAAGGGTTCTGATATTCTTATAGCAGCAATTCCCCAATTTATCAAAGAGAATATGCAGATTATAGTTCTTGTAAGTACCAGGCATGAAAGATGTTTTCAGCCCATATTTCAAATTTTAGATCTAAGTACTAGAGAGCTACTTTTATACTAATCATAAGCTGCATTCTGCAATTGTATCAGGGGACTGGCAAAAAACCAATGGAGAAGCAGCTTCTTGAATTGGAAACAAAATACCCTGACAAAGCTCGAGGAGTTGCAAAATTTAATGTTCCTCTGGCCCATATGATAACAGCCGGAGCTGATTTTATGTTGGTTCCCAGCAGATTTGAGCCGTGTGGTCTCATTCAGTTGCATGCTATGCGTTATGGAACTGTAAGATCAGTGCCTTCCAGAAGTTCTTATTTTGAATTAGCACACACATCTTATTACTAAATTACTCCTGCTCTTTGCAGGTTCCCATCGTTGCATCAACTGGTGGTTTGGTAGACACTGTTAAAGAAGGATTCACAGGATTTCATATGGGAAGTTTCAATGTTGAGGTATACATATCTTAATTTAGGTTCCCACTAAGTTCCCTTTATCTTAATATGAGCTTCAGCCTTAGAAATGATCTTTCAGTGCGAGGTTATTGATCCTGTGGATGTACAAGCCGTGGCCACAACTGTTAAAAGAGCTCTTGCAACTTATGGAACTTTGGCTTTTGCTGAGATGATTCAGAACTGCATGTCTCAAGATTTATCGTGGAAGGTATGATATTTGAAATCAAGAATGTATCATAGAATCACAACGGTCCATATCTCATGCGATTTTGCCACATTGTGACAGGGACCTGCTAAGAAGTGGGAAGAAGTGCTGCTGAGTTTGGGGGTTGCTGACAGTGAACCCGGAAATGGTGGTGATGGTGAGGAAATTGCACCCCTAGCCAAGGAAAATGTTGCAACGCCATGAAAAGAACACAAATCTAGCCTGTTGATTCAGAAACAACTTGGTGAACCAGCTCGAACAGAATCTGCGGTCCTAACTGACGCGGCTTGAGTACGCACTGTATTTAACAGAAATTATGCAGCTTGCAGTGTATAATCCTTGGCCAGAATAAGCGAAACCATCTAGGCAAGTGTAATAACTTAATTATCGCAGGTAGCGGTGGCTCTCACCACAAAGCCGAAAATACTGTTGTGCAATGATAATCAATATCCACTTTTTTTTTGCTCTAAATTGCATCACTTATCTCATGATATGCTATACAATCGACACTAGAATCAAGCAAAACACCGATTCAGTATGTCATTCATCAAATGACACCAGTGAGTTGATCCAGCCTCATGGTTTTACACACTGCCTTTCACGAAATAGCAATCAACAGATTTGACGGACTCATGATAAAGGGTTTCTGGGCAGCTGTACCTTTTCATCCCATCATACGAAAATATATAATCAAGTTTTTGACACAGGAGACCAAACAAGAGGCTTTAAACACTGGCCATCCAAGCACGAGTGAACCAACTTGATCTGGTTTCAGACACTGACAAATTAAGCAAAGAAAAACATAAACCTAAGGGGCATAGGTAGCAGCAGATCACCAACAATGCAGGTTTAGTTAGAGCTGCAATGGACTCCTGCTTTCACAAGCTAGCATACGAAACTCACAAAATGTTCACAAGGGATTATTCTAGTCCATGGGGCTTAGAACATGACATTTACTAAACAGCCATATGTCTAAGACAAGGTTAAGAAACCCATGAAGTGCAACTCCAAGAAAGAACTAATCTATGTTTTTCTTTTCGACAAATGACCTCAAGTTCATTGCATTGTGCAAAAATACATGCATAACACATTTTGGCAGCATACTTGTACGAAGCTCAAAACAGAAGTATTCAAAATTAAGATGAGTGCTCAGAAACCCATGACTCTGAACAATCTGTCTTCACAAATACACAATTCCAAAACCAAAAGGGAGAAACCCTACTAGATAAATCAAATGTAAAATAGTCTGATACACAATTCCAAAACCAAAAGGGAGAAACCCTACTAGATAAATCAAATGTAAAATAGTCTGACAAGTACTACAAGTTCCGAAACACAAAATCACTGCTTATAATTCTGAAAGGGAGCTCCTAATCGAACAAGCTGAAACCCATATCATCATCACTCTCTTCCTTTGCCTCCTCCTGTAACATCAAACAACAATGAAAAGGCCGTATCAGATAACACCTCCATATCTCATTAGACAAACAAGCTACGTAATCTCACAAGAACAATTTTAATACCTTCTTCTCTTCAACTGGAGCAGCTGCAGCAGGGGCAGCACCAGCGCCAGCACCTGGGGCGGCAACGGCAACAGCACCGCCGCCACCTCCAGCACCAACGTTCAAGATGAGGTCACCAATGTCTCTCTTCTCGGCGAGCTTGGCAAACAAACCAGGCCAGTATGACTCCACAGAGACATTGGCAGCTTTGACCAAAGCAGCGATCTTCTCTGACTACAACAACAACCAACCAACCAATACAACAGTCTCAGAACACAAACACATAAACTCAAACCAATACAGAAATAACAAAACAGAACCTAACCCAATATCAGTAACTCAACTCCAACAAACACAAAGTCTTAAAAGATCGAAATTTTATATGAAATTTCAAGTAAAAAGAGAAGGGTCAACGAAGCTTACAGTGATGGGGATGCCATCATCGTGGAGGATCAAAGCGGCGTAGGTGCAAGCAATCTCTGAAATCGACATGGCTTCTGCAAAACACCCAAAACCCAGAACAGAAATGAAAACTCTAAACTATGAAAAAGAAAACACTACTACCCAAAAAGCTTAAACCTTTGAGTGATTCGGAGCAAGAGGGAGGTGGGTTTACCCGAGGGAGATTAGATCTGAGACTGATCGTGCTTAGAGTGCTCCGCGGCTGCTACTACACAACAATGGCTCTGCTTTAGGGTTTCTGAAATTGTGGCGAGGTATAGCTTTTAAAGGCGATAAAGTGGGCCTTTCATATATCTCTGAAGCCCATATGATGAATTTGGACCACCATGCCAAAAGATCCATGATCCATGTATTTGATGCAGTCGTTTATTTATTTATTTTGTTCGATGCAGATAAAACAACTGTGTTTTTGCCCAGCATAGTCTTTCCTTTCGTAAGTGGAAGGTTGTGACTTCAACTCACGCTAGACTTATCGTAGTATTTAAATTATTTACCTGATAAAAAAACGATAGTTTCATCTTATTCTTAAACTGCCGGATAGACTTATAGTTTGGCGAGTGAGGTAGGTTACAAACAACATCTGCTATAAAATGTGCTTCAGAGTATAGTTGATAGATTTTATAGTGTGACTGGAGCAATGTTGTTTGCATGAGTTCTCTTAGTAATGGGAGATTCAAACGTCAACTTGTCATTGAACAATTTAGACTATCAAATTAAGATTTTGTATTAAAAAAACAATTTAGACTATCAAACTTTATTCAATCTATAATATGGGTATTCGATACAAGTTTAATTTTGTTGTCACCAAGTATGAGAGTAACCTTGAGATCATTTTGTAATTGAAAAATGGTGAATCATATAAGAACCAAAACCAAACTGAATGACTAGACATGCATTTGACGACAATGATTGTCTTTTTTTTTTGTTTAGATAATGAAATATATATTTCACCAAAATAAAATTATAACAAATAAACATTCGGTGGTGGAACTAAATTTCCCACACTCTATCTGACCAACACTGATAGTCACAAGACTATCGTAAGAAGTAATATACATGTGTCAAGAAGACCCAATTTAGAATCAATCAAATCTGATTCCATAAATAGTCAATAACATACTTGCTACTAATCTCAAGAAAATAACTGCTCCAATAATACACATATCAAAACCTCATGCATATTTGCAAAGACAACTTCCTCATTACATTGACACCCAAAATGAACTAACTTTTAGATAATCCTTAAAAATGACATGCATCATAAATTTGTGTACTCAACGACACTACCAAACCCTACCTAGGGATGACAAAACACCTGAAAAATAAAACTCAAACAAACAGACCTGGGTCAACATACCCAAGCCCACATATACAACCAAACCTAGGGCCAAAAGAGCCCAGGCCCACCTCCATGGACCTATAAAGACCAACTACCAAATTCATCCACTGGCCATCGTTGCCTTTTGACCGCAAATCTCCACCCCGATGTCAAACGTCGACTGCCACCCACTGTCCACGGTAGAAGAAAAACTCGCCACCCATCAAGATTCAACCTAGCAAAGATGAACATCAAGATCCAATCCGGGTTGAAGAATCAACCCATGCAATATCAGGGGCCTTCGCTCTTTATCCGCATATCCGCTGTCAAACTCATACCGACAACTCAGAACCGAGACCACAATATCAACACCAACTCATAGACTTTGCAAAATAAAAAAAATAAAACAACAATGTCACCCAAACCCGGAACAATGTCCCTTTGTTAATCCATCACCACTCGATCCTCCACATATTGATGTTGCCGTCGGATGGAGACAACAATTTTTTTTTGAAGAAACCCTAGAGTGTTCCGACAATTGCGGAGCACACAGGGACGAGAGCGACTTTGACGCCAATAATTGTCTTGGTTTGGATTTGAAGTGAAAAAACGCAAATATGAAAAGTTGAGTTTTTAAATAAGCAATATCTTACATTCTTTTTAATATATTGATTATGAAATTTCACAACTAAGCACTTTATAAAAATTTACCAAACAGATACTTATTTTACTGAAACCTTACTAGCAAATTAAAGCAAACATTATTGAGTAGCCAAAATTACTTTTATAACAAGTCATTTTTACAAAAATGGCCGATGATTTTTCCATTTTTCCTTATGGTCCAGGCAAAGTTTGTAGGTAAAGATGCATGAACAACTCGTTGGCATCTCTATGACATTAAAGCTTTAGGTTGTTCATTTGAGTGTGTTTCTTTTATTCATGTTTTTATATGATAGGATTTGGTTGAATAGAGTTCCAAATGAGGCTTCCATAGCCATTTTATTTTCATCTAATATAGTTTTTTAAAAAGCCGTACGGCTTGTTATAGTTATTCTTTTTTGTGTTGTGCTACTCAGAAGTTCAGCTCTATTATTCTATTTCCATAATTCTATTCCCTCCCAAACTACATCTTTAATTTCAAATTTCAATGATGGTGCCATGTAAGGTTTCAGTACCCATTTCTTTTCATTTTTCTCCCAAGTACCTCAAATTCGACTTGCTTTTGCACCTTTAAAAGTTAAACAAGAACATTCAGAAAAACCAGCACGACACCTTTTGTGAGATCCCCTTGGATGCCAAACACATTCTTCAAAGCTTGAAAGAGATTGATTATGAAAAAAAATTTGAATCAAACTAAGTAAAATTGCACAACGACAATATGACAGTAAAAGCTCTATCAACAGAGAAACAAGAGACAGGTCTTCTATTTTCCCAACTAATCCTGTGATCTTAAAAAGAATCAATCATGAATAGTGGAGCAAACAAATTACAAGTTAAAATTGGCCAAGCTCTCCTAGCTTTGGCCAAACTGGGATTCAAAGATATAAAAACAATCTTTTTCATCCCTTTACTTTACCAATATAAACAAGATGATATATGTCATTGGATGCTCTCTGCATCCTAGACACAATCATCTAGTAAATTAGTATACTGAGGTAGAATCCAAAGCCAATATTTAGCCTCTACCTCATACCATGCCTGCCAATACATGAATGATTGAGTCATACGATCCTTAAATCCTAATGAATGCTAACAACTACTTAAAAGACCTGAATCCTTATTCACCTAATTAACCCGAACATGTGTGATGATGATTGACGACAATGGCGAAGAAGAAGAAGAAGATGATGATGATGTTAGTGAGCAAGCTTCCCTAAAATGCAGCCTTTGGTACCCTTTTTCTTCTAACCTTCTGGTTGCTGATACATATCTGCAGCAAGGCACCCTTTTGAATGCCGTTTCCTTATTAACATGTTCCTTTCACTTTTGCACTTCATCAACTATAACCCATTTACCAATGTGGTTAATTATCTTTTAACTCGAAGAATTGTGTTCAGAATTGGTGGCAGAAGCTCCAGTTACCCCAGTGGCTGCTGTTACACCTACAACAGGAATTTGCATGTAATCAAATCCTCTTGAGATGATTCAAAATTGATTTGCAGTAAAGAATCTGAAAAAGGGTAATTTCTATATTTACCTGTGGTGGTAGAAATGGTAGTAGTAACTGGGATTGAAGAACGAAGTGATAGAATCCCAGCTGAGGAGCCATTGTGCTGAGGTATATATGGGTATTGCACCATTTGGGGATATTGAACTCCATAGCCTTGAGCTTGGTTACTACTAGCTTGTGCATACTGAGCAGAAGCATAGTATGGGTAGTAATTGTGGTACATGCCAGCTGGCCCTGATGTCCCAGTTGTGGTGGTGTAATAAGGTGAGAATTGTTGACCACGACCATAAACACTATAATAGTTCTGCAAGAAACACAGTATGACATTGTTTAGTACAGTTGTCTATGAACATTGAATATAAGCAATGCTGCATCCGAAGACCAAAAAGGAAGGAATTTCTGAAAATGATGGATGATTTTACCATGGGATATATAGAATCTTGTGAATATCCAGAGTACCTGTAAGGATTAATTAATC
Organism: Argentina anserina; assembly: GCF_933775445.1. Lineage (NCBI taxonomy): Eukaryota > Viridiplantae > Streptophyta > Magnoliopsida > Rosales > Rosaceae > Argentina > Argentina anserina. The sequence continues at coordinate 16,591,436 of NC_065878.1, read as the reverse complement.
ACAGAAGAAGTCATATATTATAAACAGATCGAATAACAGTATGAAGAAACTCAAGAAAGAAAGAAGGAAATATTTGAATGAATCATTCCCTATGATTTTATGACGTACCCATAAGCTGAATAAGGAAATGTGTATTGACCAGTCGGTTGATGGAAGTATGTGGATGAAGAGCCATGATAAGCAGGTGGAGCTACCAAACCAGGTGCCGGTCTAAACCTTCCTAAACCTGCATTGCCAAAATAAATGAATGAGAGAAAGAAAGAAAGAAAAGGTACACCATTCATGTTCTTCTCAATCCAATCCTAGCATTTTTTAGATCCACACTTCAATTCACTACCAAACAAACACAGCAAGTGTGGAAATGAGTTCTGTGAATATGATCCAAGGGATCACTGACATGTTCATAGAAAAGGATATCAAAACGAATATGACTCTCAAGACATAAAAAAAATAGAGTGAAACTTGTAGCATGAGAAAGACAGAGACCATGTTGAGGAGTGGGTGGACTAGTTTTCTGTGCACCAAGAGAAGCAAGATTGCAGTTTGCTCTTCTTCCATCTATAACAGGAGATGGGTTCTGACAAGCCCTCATGGCTGCCTCTGGATCCTTAAATGTGACCTAAGAAAAGATCAAAAATTTATTGATATCAGTTATTAGAAAAGACCTCATACAAAAAAATACATGCAAATAATAAAAGAACAAACCAAAATCCACACAAGATGAAATGTGAGACTTACAAATCCATAGCCTTTGGATCTTCCTGTGTTTTTATCTGTTATAACAACAGCCTCCAAGATATCCCCAAACTGCTCAAAGTACCTCCTCATAGTCTCCCTCTGAGTCTCCCAGGCCAAACCCCCAACAAAGATTTTGGTAAAAGTTGTGTCATTGTATTGATGGCCTGGAATGTAATTGTTACCTCCCACCATCTGAAACTGCCTTGGTTGAGACATTTACACAAAACACTAGTCTGTCCCAAAACAACAAAGCAAACAGAGAAAACCCAGAAGTCCAGAACCCCAGAACACAGAGAATAAGAAAGAAAGAAAAACTTGGGAACTTTTACAGGGATTTTTATACAGATTAAGGATATCACATCAAAATGAAAAGAAACACACTCGTGCAGAGAGCTGTGATTCTTCTTCTTCCTCTTCTTCTACAACTCTGTTTTGTTTCACAAGGGGTCTAAAAATGATAATAATAATTCTCTGTTTTCAGGACAACTCCTCAGATTCCACAACAACAAGGATGATACCCGTAACGAGGAAATCATTACTGTTGATGGTGGAAAGGGAAAGAAGAGAAGCTTAATGCTCCAACATACATATATATATATAATCACACTAACACAGAGATAGAGAGTCAGAGAATATGATTATTAATCAAAATCAAAACTCTGAAGAAGGAAAAGAAAGGAGAAGACAAGAAAGCTGCTAGTGGGCACCCACGACACAATAGGGTGTCCAATGAAACTGTCCAAGACCAGAAGACCAACACTACCTTTTCCTTGCTGTAATACAAAAACATAAAAAGAATGGATATTTGACACTGTGAAATGAAAACCAGAATTTATAAAGATTGCATTTTTATTTTGGTTTTGTGGGATGGTGGGTCTTGGATCAACATTTGCTTCGCTGTCTTCAACCTTCCATTTCACCCTGTGGTACTCTTTCTGTTTGAACTCCGTTTATGGCAGTTTCTTTTGTGGGTCTCTGAGATATGATACCTTGAGAAAGTCTCTCTCTCCTCTCTCTTTCTAGAGCTTGCAGCTAATGTCAAAATTCAAAAAAATAAAAATTAAAAGGAACGAGAAATGGTGGGCCTAAACTTTCAAGCACAACCTCCTCAAATTTCCTGAGCACAAAATTTGGGGTCCTAAATTTACTTACGGCACCTTTGTTCTTCCTTAAGTAGATGAGGATCACTAAAAGCTCAATTATGCCCACGGCCCACCATTGCAGTTTTTACCTAGAAGTGATCCTCTTCAATTTTTCTTTCCTATTTTTGACAGTTTGGATCCATTTCATTTTCATGATGAAGGAAAAAAACATTGCCATATTGTTTAAGCAGTTGTTGTGCAATTATAATAACACAGATGGATGATCATGTTAAGTAGTTGAAAGTTGAAGAAGTTCTAGGACAAGTTATTGAATCACAATAATGGCCAACTCTGCAAGTTTTCCATAATGCAATTGATTCAAAAACTCCTCACCTCTAAATCTCATAGCTATGGTTGTAGGGGTTTAGGGTTTTAGCTCAAACCATGTCAGCTGATGGTTGAAGTTGACCATGCAGATAGGGCAAGCTAGTATTTTCAGAGGGAATCAAACTACTACCCAGGGCACCCTCATGTAATTAGTAGTTGCTAATCTTGTACTCCAGATATAATTAAGAGAGAACAAGAAGCAGTGGTAAGCGTGGTAACCGGCGTTTATAGTGGGAGACTGGGAGAGTGAGAATTTACTTAACTAAGTCTCACCGGAGATATATATAATTCTAAATCTCTGCTGCCTCTGCAACACCGAATCATGACTGTCTCCACCGCACAACGGTTTTGGACTGACGGAGAGAACGGTCATACCTCTTCTCCTTATTTTAATCCAGTCACCTGTTTCTAGTTTTATCGGGTGTCGGCTCTCTTGGCAGCTAGTCGTTTGGTCTTAGCTTGGCTTGAGGGAATAGGGTTCTGCAGCTATGGATATAATTCATCACCATGCACAATGCTTGACATAAAAGATAATATCTTTAATATCTTCTATTTATATAGGGAGATGAAAATGACCTAAAGTGATTCCCACTTTTGGGTTATGAGTGATTAAGTTTGGATAATTTCATTTGGCTGGTAATTAAGCTCGTTGCTCTGCCTACTTATGATAGATCTAGGACATCTTTGTGTTATTAAGCACGAAATCAAGCAAAATCAAGCACAAAATCGCAATAAAATAATGTAATCAGTCATAGGTATGAAACCCTTTAATCCTCTTAAAATATATATATATGTAATCAGTCGCTGTTAAGTTCAAATATACAAATTAAGCACGAAACGACAACAAACATATATGAAATCGGTTATTACCCAAGTGCAGATTGTATCGATAGTAAGTAATTTGTAAAAAGCTGGCAACGCAAGATAACAAACATTGCATTTTGTCATGTCATATTTATGTTTGCATGTTCATTTTTTTTCAGTTTGTAACTTTGTAATGCCTTTCCGATCATTATTTCCTACTGTGATTGAAATCCCTAATTCTTCATGACCTATCAATTTGTTGTTTTGATCTCACATGCCGATGCCATGATTGCAAAACAGGTACTATTTTTGCTCATCATAAGTAGTGGACATCATATTTTGGCAAATGGCAGTGTCGAAGAAATTAGGGACTGCATATATAGAAGGGTCGTATCTAACCAAAGCGCTAAAAAATTGGTCACAATTGGTAAAGCGCAATTTTTCAAATACACCAAACATTGATATAGTGCTCCATTAATCCCAACATTGTTATCGTTATGTGCCAATTTTCCGGCCCTAAATCCATTCTCTATGCGCCTTTTAGGGTGTGCATCCCTTTAAGATCGAGGTGCAATTTAGATCATATGCATTTAGATAATTAACTAATGGATAGTCACACATGCGATGCCAAAAGACTAAGCTAGAAGAGGAAGTCCCTTTATATGATGACATGCAATGTGATCACATTGTTGATTCGTGTTCATCAGTTTGATAAAACGTATTTTAAAAAATAAATTCGTTGATATGGTTTTGCTTAGTGTTCATAAAATGTTTTGACTTTTGAGCTAGCTCAGTTGCATATATATCCTAGCTCCAGTTTTATATATACGGTTTCTCTAGGAATCGTCTTCGATCTAATAATGAAATGAGGGGCACGATTTGATTTTCCCTCGAGCAAGCAGGTCGACTAACATTGCTTGTGGAGGCCGGAGTAAATTAATAGTAGCTAACTCTTGCCGTGATACGGGTAACGTAACAATGGTACATGAACGCTAGGGGATGCGAATGATCGATGGTAGTGATTTTTTTTACCACTAATGGTGATTGTGGTCGAACAACCCCATGGTCCCTTTTGAGGCTGGTTTCATTACAAATGTGTTTAAATAGTCATTATATTCGACTTCTAACTCATTATAACATTTTGTCTACCTTACTAGCACAATTTAGCTCAAAACAGGTCATGATCTGCAGATACAATTGGTAAAAAGATTCGATGAAATCAATCTAGCAATTCAAATACAGTAATCGTTGGAGTTTCAAATTGATAATGTCACACATGCCCTCATAAGAAAAAGATCACAAACCACATGTTACTACAGTTCTGCTGTCTATACTCTATAGATCCACTTCACGCTATGCAACTCCCACATGGGTATTAGTAAATCCATAAAGTAACCCAAAGTTTTAGTTACAAACAGATAGGTCGCATAAAAAATAGTGCCAAAGGCAAAGCTGGATTGGCTTCAGGACAAGCATGCAAGCCGATATGGAGCTTAATAAGCTCTAGCTGAGTGAAAGTGAGATCGAAATCAAATGAAATCCACGATGAGAAAAGTGAGTGAGGAAGAAGAAAGAATGTGGAGAAAATGTGGTGTGTGTCGTGTATATGGTATTAGGATATAATATCCACATGAAGAGAAAGCTGCAGAACCAGGCAGGCAAATTGCAGCAGCAAAGCACATGCGTCTCTTATTACTTCTTGCTATCTTTTTCTTCCCCGTTACCATCCCTAACCTAATTCTCCAGCTGGGCCTCTTTTTCAAGCTTTTCCCAGTTGAGGAAAGTGAGGAAACTAGTGCACCTCTATCTCATCTAGGGCAATCCAACGGTTTGAGTGGCAAGGTCTGACCTAGTCGAGTCGATCTGAAGCTACTGTTGAACTATGAGGGTAACTACAAGAGTTTTCGACTATTATTTTTGTCACGACCCTAAAATTTTGAGTATGAAATTCAAATTTCGAAGTCATGAAAACTCTAACACAATCTCAATAAATCGAAATCATTTTAATGTTACACCAGATCATTACTGAGTTTAATTGTACAACTCAATCAAATTGATTATTACAAACCAAATTTATAATTCGACATCATAACAAATGAAAATGTAAAAATCCTCACAAAATCCTCCCTACAAGATAGGATAAAAACAACTTCGAGTCCTCAGAGTAGTTCGTCGATTTCCGCTAATCTACACCTGCGGAATTATCCCTACACCATCGAATAGGTGCACCGGGATTGTAAACACAAACCCGGTAAGCTTTGCAGCTCGTATGAGTAAAACAACAATATAACTAGCATAAAAATATATACGAAACTCCACAAAACAACAATCATAAATGCACTCATGAGTAATTAGACGGCCCATCTGGTTGTCTAATAAAATGAAAATGTATATGCTCATGAGAAATTGGGCAACCCCTCTCTTTACCCAAATGCATTTATAATACGGGTACTCATGAGCGCTGATACACCTCTGTTACCACTCATGATAGTACGCCGCCGACATTGGGCAACCATCTGCTACCCAATATCCAAACATGGGTACTCATAAACCGATAACTCATATGTTACCTCTTATGCAGTACTCCGGCAGACAGACTAGAGCTCTAACTGTATCGTAACTTTCGCCCGGCCAAAGGCTAGGTTCCGACATGCCAACACGTCCAAAGACTGGTCCGAAGACAGAAAACAAATCCAAAGACATAAAACACGTCCGAAGACATAAACACGTCCGTAGACAAAAACGTTTTAACAAAACTCAATGTTAAAACCATGTACAATAATCATCACATTATATTGTACAAATCGAATCACCATGCTCAATATATAAATCTCAACACCACAATGAACTTATTAACAACGGAAATCACGACAGTATATAATATAGCAAACTATATATATGTACTTATTTACCATTTATATACATACACAATCCACTATATCAAATACATATCATAGTTCATTCTTTAAAGTTTAGCATATTCCTGAATCTCCGCAATGGTAGATTCGTCATTGTGAGGTTTTACTCACCTTATAATCTCGAGTGTAATTTTCACAATTCCCAAAAAGAATCCTTACTCGATGTGTCGCTCACCTAGAATAGATAAGAAAAGAATTTAGAATCGTTACGTAAAACCTTAAATGCCGAAAGAGTAATAATATTTTACGGTTCAGTAATTTCTGGGTTTACGAAATTATTGTTCATGTAGTTACTATTCACGTATTACTGTACAAATACATATTAATTACGTATTCTTGTATGAGTATATACTGATTACGTGTTTCCATACGTATAATACTATTTACGCATTTATGTACCTCCATAGACTATTCAAACGTAAATACTCTCTCAGTAAATAATAATTACCTATTTACCCTTCCGAAATTACTTTTAAAATTACGGTACATAATTTACATTTATATTTACCGTACGTAAAATAAATTTACATTTCACTATACATAAATTATTTTTTACATTCACCGTTCGTAAAAATAAATTTTACAAAATTACTGTTTCAAAAACCCTATTCACGTTAAATTCCTTTTTATACCTGTTTCCAAAATCAGAAACTACTTCCATCGTTAATAACTTTCACGTCCGACGTCGGATTCGAATGTGCGACGTGTCCACGAACTTGTATCGGCGAGCTCTACAACTTCCGTGAAAGAAGTTTTCACAAACGAGCGACGCAGCAAAAGTCGATTATCACGTCGCGGAAACGTAACGTCTTTCTAATTAAAAGTTCCGATAACGTTTCCGTTTTCGATTTCCGACGTCGCAAAGCGAAACAACCACGTTTAATGAATTTCACAAACTTTAAAATTTTTAAAACAATCTAATAAATTGTTCCGAAAAATCTGGTTATTACAATCTACCCCACTTCAAGGAATTTCGTCCCGAAATTCAGGTTAACTACTGCACAAACAGCTGCGGATATCTTGTCTTCATATCAGACTCTAGTTCCCAAGAGGCATCACCCTCATCATGGTGGCTCCACAACACTTTGACTAGTTCCACTTCCTTTCTCCGGAGCTTCATTGTGGATCGATCCAGAATACGAACCGACTCAATAACAAATGTGGCATTGTCCTTCACCTCAATGGTGCTATGATCAATCACATGCGACTCATCTGGTTCATACTTCGTCAACATGGAAATGTGGAAGACGTGGTGAACGCCCGACATGCTAGTAGGTAAGGCTAGTCGATATGCTAGTTCTCCTACCTTCTCGAGAATCTCAAAGGGCCCAACATACCTCGGAGCCAATTTTTATTTCTTGCCAAATCTCACTACACCCCTCATAGGTGAAACTTTTAAGAACACATGATCACCGATCTCAAATTCCGCAAGTCTCCTCTTTAAGTCCACATAGCTCTTCTGTCTACTCTGTGCGGTCCGGATTCTATCTCGAATGATCGAAATCTTCTTTGTGGTTTCCTGAACCACCTCTGGACCCATCAGTGCTTCATCACCAACTTCGGCCCAACAGATAGGTGATTGACATGGTCTATCATAAAGAGCCTCATAAGGTGACATGCCAATGCTAGAATTGTAACTGTTGTTATATGCAAACTCAATCAATCTCAAATGATCCTCCCATCTACCTTTAAAATCCAGCACACAAGCTCTCAACATATCTTCCATCACCTGATTCACCCTTTATGTCTGTCTATCAGCCTGAGGATGAAAAGCAGTACTCATATCCAAGGTAGTACCCATAGCCTTCTGCAAACCACCCCAGAATTTCGACGTGAAACGTGCATCTCGATTGGAAACAATAGAAACTGGAGCTCCATGAAATCTCACTACCTCATCCACATATAGTTTTCCTAGCACGTCCACAGAATACTTCATTGACACTGGAAGAAAATGAGCCGACTTGGTCAATCGATCGACAATCACCCAAATAGCATCGTGACCCTTCTTGGACTTAGGCAATCCAGTCACAAAATTCATAGATATATGTTCCCACTTCCATAGAGAAATAGTTAATGGCTTCAACATGCCAGCTGGTCGTTTTTGAAGTGTCTTACTTGCGGACACGTAAGACACTTTGATACAAATTTAGCTACGTCTTTCTTCATCTCGTACCACCAAAATTGCCTGCATAAGTCCTTGTACATCTTGGTGTCCCCCTAGATGAACGGTATATCAAGATCGATGTGTCATGCGAAAGACCTTCTTCTTGAGATCGTTACAATCTGGGACACACAATCTTGCCCCAAACCTCAACCCTCCATCGGGTCTGACTCTCCACTCTGAAGGACATTCATCAAGCGTATCTACGACAAGGTGTGCTAACTTAGCTTGTGAGAATTTATCTTGCGCCTGACCCTGTATGATCCTTGAGATTAATGTAGGTTGCACAATGACGCTACTAAGAAAGACCTTTGGCTCTCCTCCCGATGGTACCAAGTCAAACTCTGATGCAGTTTCAAGCATAAACCATTCTTGAACCATAAGTGAAGCTACCACACCTCTCGGTTTCCTGCTCAAGGCATCGGCCACCACATTTGCTTTCTCAGGGTGATACTCCAATGTGAAGTCATAATCCTTGAGGAGTTCCATCCATCTCCTCTACCTCATATTCAATTCTTTATGTGAGAATAGATACTTCAAACTCTTATGATCAGAAAAGAGTTGAAATTTCTCACCATACAAGTAATGTCTCCAAATCTTCAGGGCGAAAACCGCTGCTATGAGCTCTAGATCGTGAGTGGGGTAGTTCTTCTCATGGATCTTTAACTGTCTTGAGACATAAGTAACAACTCCTCCGTGCTGCATCAACACACATCCCAAGCCTTGGAGTGAGGCATCACTGTAAATGACATAACCGCCCCTACTAGAAGGAATCGTCAACACTGGAGTTGTGGTCAAACTGGTCTTTAGTTTGTTGAATGCCTCTTCACATGCTTCCGTCCACACAAACGGAGCATCTTTCTTGGTCAACTTGGTCAATGACAATGCAATACTAGAAAACCCTTGGATAAACCTCTTGTAGTAACCAGCCAAACCAAGGAAACTACGAATCTCAGTAGGGTTCTTTGGATGACTCTAACTCTTTACTGCCTCCACTTTTGACGGATCTACTAGTACTCTATCCTTTGAGACGACATGACCGAGGAACTTGACATATTCTTTCCAGAATTCACACTTCTCTAGTTTGGCATACAATTTTGCTTCCTTCAAGGTCTGCAACACCGTCCTCAGATGCACTACATGCTCTTCTTGAGACTTGGAGTATATCAGAATGTCATCCACAAACACCACAACCAACTCATCTGCGTACAAGCTAAAGACTTGGTTCATCAAACTCATAAAGACAGCTGATGCATTTGTTAAACCAAAGGGCATGACCACAAACTCATAGTGTCCATACCGGGTTCTGAAGGCTGTCTTCGATATATCTTCTTCCTTCACCCTGAGTTGATGGTAACTGGATCTCAAATCATTCTTAGAGAACACCGTATCTCCTTTAAGCTGATCGAACAAATCATCAATCCTAGGCAAGGGATACCTAGTCTTGATGGTCACCTTGTTCGGTTCCCTGTAGTCCGCACATAACCGCAGAGAACCATTTTTCTTTTTCATGAACATAACCGGTGCTCCCCAAGGTGAAACGCTAGGTCTAATGAACCCTTGGTCCAATAGTTCGTCAATCTGCTCCTTCAACTCTTTGAGTTTGTTTTGTCCCATTCTATAAGGCGCATTTGACACAGGTGCCGTACCTGGTACCACATCAATACATAAATCTACAACTCTTCGAGGAGGTAACCCAGGTATCTCTTGGAACACCTCACTATACTCAGATACTACCATAATGTCTGCAATAATTACTTTCTGATCTCCTGATTCCACAAGTGTCAAAACTCCTGTTCTCATGGCATTATCTGACTTGAGGCATCGATAACGAAACACTGGTTCCCCAGGTCGATGAAAGAACACCACCATGTCAAAACAATCAATCACCGCGTGTTACGGCCTCAACCAATCAATTCCTAGGATCACATCATAGGTGTGGTCCGGAATCATTATCAACGAAAGAGAGAAATCTCTACTTCTAATCACAATAGGACAAGCCTTGCAGATTGTCTCTAATTCGAGGGACACTCCAAGGGGTGATGTGACATATAAAAAGTTTCCAAGATGTGTAGGAATCAATCGTAACATCTCCACTACCGAACTAGCAATAAATGAATGTGATGCTCCCGTATCAAACAGTACTCTAGCAAGGTAGTCAAAAATAGATAAAGTACCTTCCACTCATGTGTCTCGTTGACCCACTGCAAACACCCTAGCTTGCCCCGCTGGTAACTGTCTCTACTGATGTTCCTGTCCACCCTGACGGGGTCGGGTACAGTCTCTAGCCATATGTCCCACTTGCCCACACCTATAGCAGCTTGTTCTCTTTGGTTTCGGACATGTCGTGGCGTAGTGCCCCATTTCGTTGCAAACGAAGCACCTCACTGTTGCCAACGTTCTAACAGGTGCAGTCCTAGCAGATGGAGATGATGTCTTAGCCGGAATCTGATAATAGGGTCTTGGTCTCTTCCAAGATCCACCTTTCGGCCCTAAGGGCCCGCTGCCTGAACTGATTGCCTTGCCTTTTCCTCTAGTATCTCTATCTTTCCCGTCACCTCCACAAGTCTTATCAGCCTATTCCAAATTCATGGCACTCTCATACATCAACTCCTTGGTAGACAGGCAAAACGCTGATATAATGGTCTTGTATTCTTGTTTAAGCCCCGTAGAAACTTCTGGGCTAAGGAGGTTACACCCATTGGCCTGACATACCGGTACAACTGTGCAAAACGAGCCTCATACTCCCTGATAGTCATATCCCCCTGTGCTAGCTCAAGGAACTCAAGCTCTAAATTCTCCTGCACTGTAGCTGGAAAGTACTTCTCTCGAAAAAGTGCCGTGAAACCATCCCAGGTCAAGGTAGACACATCTACTGTCCACCTCGTACTCTTCCACCAATATAGTGCATCATCTTTCAGAAAGAATGTGGCTATCATCCTCTTCTTTATCTCAGAGCACTCCATCATCTCAAAGTAGGTCTCCATGCTCTCGATACAGTGGTCCATTACCATATGATCCAGGCCTCCATGAAATGACGACGCTAACAGACAACTGATGTCCCTGATCAGCTTTAGCACACGACCATCGTCTCTAACGACCGCAGCGACATCAACATGTTCTTCCTGTGGTGTCGCCTCCTCATAAAGGTTCTCCACATTGCGGACTCGGCCTGCATCCCAACCTCGGCCTCGACCTCTCGCCCGTCCTCGGCCCTGTGCACGGCCCTTCTCCAAATTCATCACCTTGAAACTTTTAAACACTTAGTCAATACATGTGAAGTCTTGAATCTGAACAAAATAGATCCAATCATATATTAACATGAAATTTCAGAAGAAGGGAAATCATTGAAGTATCGTCTCAATACTCCCCAGAGGACCAAACCTTAAGGTGTGGCTCCTAACACTTTCGTGTACCTGACAACATATCAATACCGAAGACAATGTGATGGGGGCCCTCTGCAGTCTGGTCATCGCTCCTGGATGATATTGATAATCGCTAAATACACAACCTGGCTCTGATACCAACTGTCACGACCCCAAAATTTCGAGTATGAAACTCAAATTTCGAAGTCATGAAAACTCTAAAACAATCTCAATAAATCGAAATCATTTTAATGTTACAGCGGATCATTACTCAGTTTAATTGTACAACTCAATCAAATTGATTATTACAAACTAAATTTATAATTTGACATTATAACAAATGGAAATGTAAAAATCCTCACAAAATCCTCACAAAATCCTCACTACAAGATAGGATAAAAACAACTTCGAGTCCTCAGAGTAGTTCGTCGTTTTCCGCTAATCCACACCTGCGGAATTATCTCATACACCATCGAATAGGTGCACCGGGATTGTAAAGACAAACCCGGTAAGCTTTGCAGCTCGTATGAGTAAAACAACAATATAACTAGCATAAAAATATATATGAAACTCCACAAAACAACAATCATAAATGCACTCATGAGTCATTAGACGGCCCATCTGATTGTCTAATAAAATGAAAATGTATATGCTCATGAGAAATTGGGCAACCCCTCTCTTTACCCAAATGCATTTATAATACGGGTACTCATGAGCGCTGGTACACCTCTGTTACCCCTCATGATAGTACGCCGTCGACATTAGGCAACCATATGTTACCCAATATCCAAACATGGGTACTCATAAGCCGATAACTCATATGTTACCTCTTATGCAGTACCCTGGCAGACAGACTAGAGCTCTAACTGTATCGTAACTTTCGCCCAGCCAAAGGCTAGGTTTCGACATGCCAACACGTCCAAAGACTGGTCCAAAGACAGAAAACAAGTCCAAAGACATAAAACACGTCCGAAGACATAAACACGTCCGTAGACAAAAACGTTTTAACAAAACTCAATGTTAAAACCACATACAATAATCATCACATTATATTGTACAAATCGAATTACAATGCTCAATATATAAATCTCAACACCACAATGAACTTATTAACAACGGAAATCACGACAGTATATAATATAGCAAACTATATATATGTACTTATTTACCATTTATACACATACACAATCCACTATATCAAATACATATCATAGTTCATTCTTTAAAGTTTAGCATATTCCTGAATCTCCGCAAGGGTAGATTCGTCATTGTGAGGTTTTACTCACCTTATAATCTCGAGTGTAATTTTCACAATTCCCAAAAAGAATCCTTACTCGATGTGTCGCTCACCTAGAATAGATAAGAAAAGAATTTAGAATCTTTACGTAAAACCTTAAATGCCGAAAGAGTAATAATATTTCACTGTTCAGCAATTTCAGGTTTTACAAAATTATTGTTCACGTAGTACTATTCACGTATTATTGTACAAATACATATTAATTACGTATTCTTGTACGAGTATATACTGATTACGTATTTCCATATGTATAATACTATTTACGCATTTATGTACCTCCATAGACTATTCAAACGTAAATACTGTATTAGTAAATAATAATTACCCATTTACCCTTCCGAAATTACTTTTAAAATTACAGTACGTAATTTACATTTACATTTACTATACATAAAATAAATTTACATTTCACTATACGTAAATTACTTTTTACATTCACCATTTGTAAAAATAAATTTTACAAAATTACTGTTTCGAAAACATTATTCACGCGCCACCGCCGCATCAAACCGCTCCTTTCTTTCTCCTCCACCCCTACACGGCCCAAGGCCGCCTCCAATCCTCCTTACGCACTCACACGCGCCGCCCTAGGTTGCGGTATCTCCTCCATCTCCTCCTCCAAATCTTCCCCAAATCGATCTAAAATCATCACACAATCACACACAAACATCAAATTCATCAAATCATACCTAGATCGTACGGTGGAGCCTTCAGAAAGTCGCCGGAGAGGGATGGATCGCCGATTGTGTCGATTCCTCGTGGAGGGCGTGTCGTGGCTTGATTCGAGTTCCAATTACTCGTAGGAGGTGTCGGAGGGTGGAGGGGGATGAGGGGCGAGCGCTTGCGTCGGCGGCGTAAGGTTTGGACGGCGACAGAAACCTCGCAGGTGCTCGGGGACGTCGCGCGACTTCACAGCCGTCCAAAGCTCGGGGTCATGTGCGGTGATCCGTGCGAAGCTTCCTGGACTGGCGGTGAGAGACACGGACGGCCGGAAGGATGGATTGCCGGTGGCGATTTCGAGAGGGGGAGGGAGCTCGGGGAGGAAGAGAGAGAAGAGAGAAAGGGAGGCGGGGTGAGGGTTTCCGAAAATGGAAACCCTAACTCCATTAAATTCCTCTTTATACCCGTTTCCAAAATCGAAAACTACTTCTATCGTTAATAACTTTCACGTATGACGTCCGATTCGAACGTGCGATGTGTACACGAACTCGTATTGACGAGCTCTACAACTTTCGTGAAGGAAGTTTTCACAAACGAGCGACGGAGCAAAAGTCGATTCTCACGTCGCGGAAACGTAACGTTTTTCTAATTAAAAGTTCCGATAACGTTTCCGTTTTCGATTTCCGACGTCGCAAAGCGAAACAACCACGTTTAATGAATTTCACAAACTTTAAATTTTTTAAAACAATACAATAAATTGTTCTGAAAAATCGGGTTATTACAATTTTGATATAGGTGGAGGATGTTTTCACTTTCAGACGTAGAAAGAATTCCCATCCAAGAGGCCGTGTCACTCTTGTGAATTCAATGAATCTAGTCGTTTTGCTTTCTCAAGTTCATGTTGTTCATCAATCAGCAAATTTTGTTTCTTCAATATTGCAGAAGAATACCATGATTCTAGGTGCAGTGGCACAGGGTTGTGATGTCTACAGTTGAAACTTGAAACCAAGAACAAGGACGTGTAATGGAGCGTAGTAGGCTAATAGCAAGCCGTAAGGGCAAAACATACTCATTATATTCAACCATCGGAAGAAAATAAAAAATAAATGACTTATAGCATAACGACATGTAATAAGACAAAACCTGGGCTCCCTGAGCTTGAGCTCTTTCCAGAACTTGCCGTTGTTTCGGCTCCAGATCAGGAACACTTTTTTTTTTGGTCTGAAGTCTGAACAGGAACACTTAATAAGTTGAGAAAACACAAGAAATTACACGCTGTTGTGACTTACGCGCTTGCGAGCCTGGGGATTCGAGACGTGTTCTGATCCATTACATTTGAATTCAAAGGCCAGTGAGGTAATTGTTGAGATAACCAACGTCATCAGTAAAAAAAATCCGTTAGTATGGAGAGGTAAGGGTATAAACATAAGTGTATCCAGCAAATATCTAACTATACCCAACACAATTTTTTTTCTTGGTATTTTCCAGTTTTACCTCTATTTTTTTTCTCCAAAATCTGTGAAACCGATAACTTCACTCTTAACTCTTCATCAAATTATGCAAGTAATCTTCATTCTCAATCAGACTATGTTTGATGAATCTGCAACTTACGCTTTCTTTGCCCGACCAAAAAATCCATGTTTATGTTAAATGGTTTCTAATGTTCATTAGTTCCGATTGTCTTGTTGAGAATTTTCATTATTGCCTTAGACTATGCACAATTGGTGGCTAATTGAAGATTGCATTCAAATGTTTTGGAGTCTAGTAGAAGTTTAAATGAAACTATAAGAGGGAATTTCATTAAAGAACCAAATGGGTATGACCGCATTGAGTTTTCATTAATCAACATAAACATTTCCATGTAGTCTTGAAATCATATGTAGGCCAATGATTAGAAGGATTACAAATTGTGATTCTTTGGAAGAATGGAGGCGGACTGAAAGTAGAATAAAGACGGGAGTTGGTTCTGTTAAAAGATGAGAGCAAGAGTTAGAAATAAAAGATTAGTTATTGTATAATGGGTATACTAAGAAATTTGATTGGTACATTTAGCAGCATCCTAAACGTACTAAAAATGAGGAGAGAGGTTGGGTATTCGTTGGAGGGGAGAGGATAAGTCGCAGAATGAAGAGGCTTCCAAGAGCACCAGTGTGATGAAGATTCATTGCTTCAATTTGGTTACATTCTTCCGAGCTATGCACAAGAGAAGTAGATAGTGAGAAAAAAAAAGGGGTTGGCAAAATGAACAAAATTACGAAGCTGTCATCTTGTTTTGGGCCTTAGAGGTATTAAGGAGAGATTTAAGACTCGGTGCAGGTAAAAAAAAGGGCATTGGACAATTTTTTTTATTAAAAAAAAACTTTTTTCATTGGCAAAATTAGAAAGAAACCTAAGCTCTAAACACCGAAGCCGTCGAATTCAGAATATCAGAATAATTGTGAAGAATCACTATTAAGTCTATCCATTTATAGAGGTAGAATAGAAATAAATTTTTATTTAGGAGAACATCAATCGGCAACCGAACTCTTTGATTCTTGCTATTAGTCTTTTTTATAATGAAATAAGAAGATTAACAATTTAAGAGAAAATAAGACAACGGAAGCATAAAAAATGAGATTTTGCTGAAAATAATGCAATTGTGAAAGCCAAAGAAAAACAAGAGGAGATTAATTGACAAAAGAGCAAACAAAAAAAAATTGGGCCCTGGCCCAGTGCAGGAGCACTGCTTGCGCTCCCTGAGGGCCGGCCATGATTAAGGTATATATGTAGAAGCAACAAGTTTAAACTCATCCTCCATTTTGAACTTGAAGGGAAATATTGAAGCTTTTTCAAGAATGCTAGCTTGGTTAGGATTTGATCAAACATGTTGCACAAATTTTAGACTGATTGAAAGACCAATTAAGCAATATCTTCATTAGAGCCACCGCCGTCCTTACTCCTTAGGATCTTCGGCTAGCCTAGATGCACCTGACATGACTTCACCAACCATCGATGTAGAGGCTGTCCCTATTGCCGGTGGCCAACTTTTTTAGCCAAAGCGACTAGTTTTGACTTGAATCGTCCATGACTCGAGCTATAAACCCAGGCCTTGCGGATATCGAGGAAGAAGGAGAGAACGTCGTGAGGGGAGAGGTCGGCGAAGGCCAAGGAGGAGATGGGGGGTCAGAGAGGCCATCGCGGGCACGCGGGATATTTGGGACGTGAAGGCGTCGACGATTTGCCACTGGTGGTGGAGGAGAGGAAGGGCTTGGGAGAGTGGTAGGGGTGATGTGCTTGTGATAGGTCATTCATGCCTGTAAATGTCACAGAGAGAAGAGGAGATGGGCATTGGGGTAGATGAAGTGACTCTGTACATGTCTTATATACCCTTATATTTTTAACCACGTGGTAGAAAAACGTTCGCCAGATGATGTAGTATGTTGTTTTGTGTATATAGAATGACTATTTTGCTCCTCGTTAACGGCCATGTGAGACGGAAAGTTATAACAGGCGCATTCCATCCGTTTCCATTATATTTTATTTTTATTGAAAATTAGTTTTATCGGATATAAAAAACATCAAAGTGGCCGGGTATTGCTCAAGAGAGTACCCCTTGCTTAGTTTCTACTACGTACTAGCATCAATAATCTCATAGAGCCGAGGAGACCTTAGCTCATGGCAAAACATAGCTTGCCCCATGACCCCATCTTCATCAAAGCCTTCCTAGCAAGTTTAAGCTTCCTGCACTTTTGCACATGTTACCAGAAACCCATTCAAATTAAACTCCCTCTTCAACACAGGGACTGTTAGCAATTGTTGGTGTTGGCTTTCTCTTCATGGTTTGGCCCAAGTTGGTATAATCTTATGTGGTCATGTGAACTGCATGTGCTAGGTTAATAGCACAAATTGGAGGCATATATATATATATATATATATATATATATTGCCTTGAGGAGCAGCTACACAGTGGCATTCGTATAGAGAGAAAAAAGCAGTATTACTCTTCTTCTCTATAGATTCAAGAGAGAACTAATAGGTTTGGGTGTATTGGGTTTTGGGTGGAGAGAGTTATTATTAACTCTAATTGTTTGTTTTGCAAATTAATCATAGTGAAATATTTGCCGGCTCCAGAAGCGGACGTAGCTCAATCACATTGATTGAGTGAACCACTATAAATCTTGTGCTATTATGTTTTTTTCTTTATCGTTCCATATCGATATTTCTGTTTGTTTACACTTCCGCACAACAACAACAACAACAACAACAACAAAACAACGTACTAACTCGAGTCAAGTCCACTTCTACATATAGCATTGATCACACTGGCTACATCTTTAGTAATTTCGAGCTTAATTTGTCACTCCAACTTGTTTGCTAAACTACGTGCCACAGAGCTAAATTAAAGATTCAGTAACAGGTGGTTAAAAATCAGCATTCATAAGGTTTCGCAATAGCCCTCATCACTCCAGCTTTGTTCACTACAACTGCTCCTAGGAAACCTTTACTTGCTGCACTTTCACAAGCTTTATCTCAAAAGTCAAAGCAACGGCAACCTCATATCTTCACTTTCATTCGACTGAAGTCAAGATGATTGTAAGTATCGGTTAATTGTCGGGAATATGATTCTTTGAAAAAAGAAGAGGATATCAGGTGGGAAAGGTAAGAAAGACTGCAAAATGTCACTTTGGAGGAGAATTATTCGCTTTACATTGTAGTTATATACATGAGAATATCTCCAACATACCAGAGCGCGCATCAATTGTTGTAGATACATTGCTAGCTACCAGATTGGTCTCCGAAACAGTGAAGCTGAGGTCATGACTCATGACACAATCATGAACTCAATTACTTCCAGCAACCTAAATAGATTTAAACAGCTTAATCTAAAAATGGTTGGTTGAAGGTATCTAAGTTTTCCTGATTCATCTAGGAAAAACAAAATAAGCTAAGTTGTTGACTTTTGTTTTGGTACTATTTCTTTCCATATGAAACTGCATAATATATGGATCTGTTTAACATCTTTTGGTAAGAACTAATTAGCTCTGCTGATTGTCATACTTTTTATATATTTTTTGGATTTGCTTTAGCTTGATATGTGCAGTGATTATGGGGGAGAGTTTTTATATAGGCACTGCATCTGCGCAAAGGAAAAACATATCTTGTGCCTTAGTGCTATATGAAAGAGTGGTTTGTTAGAAGCTTGTGTTAAACACTTTTGTGTGATCTTGAAGAGTGCTTCTGCTGATTATAGAAGAGAGCTAAGTCTAGTTATTTATACTCAATGTTGTGTTACTAGTTATAGCTGATTCTATTGTGATTGTAATTGATTATCAAACACTTGAACAAGTAGACCTTGGTTCTCTATACTCTATAAAGTGTTGGTTTAGAACTACACTACTTGAACGAAGTTTGTAATAGTTAACATTATACTGGATTGATTCAATGTGTGGACTACGTAAAAGTCTCGCAGTGTTTTACCATGAGGAAGGTTTCACTGTAGTGAACAAATATTGCGTTGTTTTCCTTATTGTTCTCTTATCTGCATAATCCTTCTCTCTGTCTTGTATTTTCATTTGGTACCAGAGCAGGTCGCTAATTTTTCTTAGTGAGATCCAGGAAAGATGGAGAAAACTTCGGTTAATGCACCTCCTCCTTTCAAAGGAGTTGGTTATGAAGACATGAAAATGATGATGAAGCCGTTCATAGCTGCTCAGGACTCAAGATCTTGGCAGTGTATTGTTCATGGATGGACTGCCCCAGTAATAGAAGATGACAAAGCAGAGGCTGGATCTTCAAAAATGAAACTCTAAAGCCATTCGACAAGTGGTCTCCAAGTGAGATCGCCTTCAGTGAAGCTGAACATAAAGCAATGAATGCCCTTTATCATGCATTAACTGAAGATGAAAGAACTCAGATTAAGCACTGTAATAATTCCAAAGAAACATGGGATACTCTTCAAGTTACGTATGAAGGTAACAAAAAAGTTAAAAAAACATGATTACAACTATTGCTTAATGATTTTGAGAATTTGCAAATGCAAGATGATGAGTCTGTTGATCATTTCTACAAGAGGGTGTTGACTGTCACAAATGGTGTAAAAAGTCTTAGTGTAAAGAGATATTTTTCTGAAAATTAAATTGTTCTAAAAATTCTTAGATCTCTTCCAGAAAAATATGAACACAAGGCTGTCACTATTTCTGATGCTTACGATCTTGATGAATATCCTCTTGTGGAACTGATTGGAAATCTAAAAACTTATGAGGCAATGAAGTTCAAAGGTGAAATCAAATCTGAACAAAAGAAGAAGAAAATTGCTTTTAAAGCAACAAACAAGACTGAATCAAGTGAGCACGAGTACAATGCTTCTGATTTCTGAATATGCTCTTATCACTAAAGAATTCAGGAAGTTGCTCAACCAGAGGAATGCAGCAAAAGGTAACAATCATTCCAAAAGGGGTTTTTCTAACAAAAAATTCAATAAAAAGGTTGATAATGCTGATAAATCTGGTGAGTCTTCTGGAGTTAAGAAAACTTTTTCTAAACTCGTTATGACTGTGGTGGCGTTGGCCATATTTCAACTGACTGTGGAAATAGAAAGTATAGGAAAAATAATGATAAAGCTCTTAAAGGTACTTGGAGTGATGATGAGGATGAAAGAAATGTTGCCTTGATTTATTATCATTATCTGACTCAAGTGATGAGGAAGAGTATTGTAATGATGACTTGGATGACAAGTACTCTCAATTGCTCTCAGTTTCTGATCAACTGTTCAAAAGAAATGAAGTTCTTGAAAAATTAGGTGAGACTAGAAAAAATGTGAAGAAGCATGTGGATTCTATGCTCAAAACGGCTCAACTACGATGGGAAGATGAAAGAAGCAAGTTTGTAAAATAAGTGTTTTCTTTACAATAAAATATTCGGAAAACTGAATGGTGTCAAGAAAAAGAGTTACTTGTTGATGAAATTTATGATCTTAAAAAGAAGGTACAAACTTATGTTTGTCAGATTGATAACCTTAAAAATGATGTTTCTCAATTGCAGGAAAAATTAGTGATTTCTGAGACAAAATTTCAGAAGTATGAGTCATGTTCTGATGCTGTGAATAAAATGATTTCTTTTGGAAGATCTCACAATGATAATTCAGGACTTTGTTATGCCAACTCAATTATGTTTGTCAAACAAACTAGTACTAATGTTCAGCAAAATTCTGATGTTGACAGAAGAATTTCACAGGGTTCTAAAAAAAAGGTAAGTTTACTGAAACTCTTGATGTTGTGGCCAAAAATCATATCAAACAACTTTTGTACCAACTTGTCATTACTGTGGTGATCGAGGTCACATTAAACCAAATTGTTCTTCTTTGAGAAAAGACAGATCTCTTGAAAAGGATCAATAGTTGAGCAACTACAAAGTCAAATCAACAAGCAAATGCGGATGATCGAAAATTTGTCTCAAAAATTGTCTTAAAATTTGAAAAATAGAAATTCTTCTGCTAGCTTGGAATTTGATGATGAACCTACTGTTGCAGTGTGTTTAGAGGGCTGTAGAACGATAATCTGAAAACAAACAAGAATGCAGACAAGTGTACAAATAAAATGTGATTTATTGAATATCAAGCGCGTGGTTACAATCTTTGTGAACTCCTTTGATTCTATCTCCGTATATGACTTGGCTCAAGGGTGACGTGCACTTGATCTTGAGAATTTGAGTTTGATTTGGATTTGGATTTGATGAAGAACGAGCGATTTGACAGCTTGATGATTCTTCGTGGACTTGAGTTTAGATTTGGATTTGATGAAGAACGAACGATTTGGCCGCTTGATGATTCTTCGTGGACTTGAGTTTTGATTTGGATTTGATGAAGAACGAGCGATTTGGTGGCTTGACGATTCTTCGTGGATTTGATAATCTTCATGGATTTGAGAGACTTTGGGATTTGTCGAGAGTGATATTGCTCAAGTGATTTTCTCTCTTCTTCTCAAGTCTAAAATCCTCCTCTCTTTATGTTGAGGGGGGGTATTTATAATATCAAAGTTTCTATTTTGTAGAATATTTTAATGACACTAAAATAATAAATTATTTAATTGTATAATTAAATCAATATTATTTTCTTATTAATTTAAAATTAATTATTCTCATAACTAAATTAATCAGAAAATAATTGACTTAATTACAACCGTTAAGTAATTTATTAATTTAATCAAATGTCCGATTACCATTTCGAATCGCCAATGACATTCAATTTTCCGATTTACATCGGAATCACGTAGCTTCGATTACGATCATCCGTTTATGTACTGACACGAGTTTTATTCGGATCCGCACAAATTTTGTTGACTTTTGGCCACGTGTGCAATTTTGTCGGGCTCTTGGTCGATTTAATCATTTAACGAAGATAATTTACTTCATTAAATTTCATGTGTCTACAAATGCCCCCACTTCAAGTTGTGTTGCAGACATGTCGTCGTCACGTGCCGAAAGCGCAGTTTGAAGTATGTACTTTGATTTAGAAAATTCGTGGAGCTAGCTTTCGAGGCTCCGCAAATTTTATGGTAATCTTTCCACCGTATATTTTGATCAGATGAATTTAATTTTGAAAATCTTTACATCCACCGCCACTGAAATCATAGTGTAGACGTATTTAGGACAATGGTTTCTAAAACACCATTCTTATTGTCACCACCACCAATAATGAACCAATTTTCTCCAAATGGCACACCTGCATGTCCAGCCCGTGGAGTTGGTATCTGGCCTTGTTGTGTATGTCTTCGAGTGGAGCTTGCAGATCAAGGACATGGAGATCATTTTAAAGCAGTTTGAGTGGAATACCTACTTGAGAAATGTCATTATACAATATCATACTTCGGGGACAATATCTGCACCAACCAATGTCATTCTTTGGCATGGGTTTGTTTTTTTTTTTTTGTGAAGATCTTTTTCAGAAGCCACCCACCCACCGAAAGCATCTTTGCTTGCTTTTATTATTTTTTGAATGGTCTTTTTCGGAAGCCACCCACCGAAAGCATTTTTCATGGGCTTATATTCCATCTCATGCATCCTCATCTTTCATCGGTAGAACAGCAGCATCGGAGAGGTTGGGATGGGAGATCAACATGGCTTCGAGCTCCGCTGGTGCGACTTGGAAACCTTTGTATTTGATGAGTTCCTTTAACCGTTCTACGATGAAGAGCTCATCGTCATCGTCAATGTATCCTATATCACCTGTGTTCAACCATCCTTCTTTGTCTATGGTCCTCGCAGCCGCACTACAACTAGCTGATGGTTTATACTGCTCAACCTTCTCAATAACTCCTTAAGGCAAAGCAAGACTGCATTATAATCTTACGACCTGAAAATCTTGGTGACAAATGTGCCCATGGGAGCCAAGATCTGAGTGGCAAGCTTCACCGAGTCAATGACCAAGGCGTTCTGAGACGTAGCCTCCGATGACCAGGCTCTGCCGACGTTGGGGGAGCCATCGTAAAGGACCAAATCGAAGGCGGAGCAGCCTTGCTCCTTCATGAGCCGCCTGAGCTTGGCGACGCACTCGGTCCTGGTTATGTCCTGCTGGAGGGAGAAGGCGCTGGGGACTAAGTCGACGCCGACGACGAGGCTGCTGACGGGGACGCGCTGGACGGCGACTTGCATTCAACCGCCGGGGGCGGCGCAGAGATCGAGGACGGAGTGGGAGGAGTGGAGGAAGGAGTTGTTGTGGAGTGTGATGGTGCTCAGTTGTGAACTGAATCTGAATGTGGGTGGTAACATTCCAGAAAGCTTGTTATCAGCTAAGGCCAATAGCTGAAGGCTTCTGCAGTAGCCTAAGCTTGGTGGTATATGACCTGACAACTCATTCTGCCTCAGTTGGAGCACAACAAGGTTCTTGAGTTTTCCGATTGTGGCAGGGATGGAGCATGTGGTTCTTATAGAGGTAGATGTCTTCTAGGTTTTGCAACTTTCCTATCTCCACTGGAATTCCACCTGTGATCATGTTATCAAATAGAAACAAATTTTCCAAGGAACACAAATTTCCGATTTCAGGAAGTAGAGTTCCTGTGAATTTGTTGCTATTGAGTACAAGATCTGTGAGATTCCCTAGTCTATCCAGGGAAGCATGTAGTTGCCCTCCAAAATGATTGTCTGAAAGGTCTAACTGTTGGAGTGAGGAACAGCTCAGCACTGCCAAAGGAAACTCTCCAGAGAGCTTGTTTCGGGTGAGATAGATGGGATAAAAGGAAGAAAGAAAGAATGAGTGAATGAATGCATGCGGGTGTAGTAATTGCATGATTCAATCATTCATTGATTGAATGTGGTTGTGTTCTTGTGCAACCGCTTTGGTTTTTTTTTAAGTCTGACTTTGACTTTCAGTTTACTGATCTGACTTTTTTTTACCGGTTTGACTTTCACTTTTTTTTGCTTGTATGACTTTGATCTTTTTTTTGTCTAATTTTCTCTTTTTTTATGGTGTGACTTTGACCCCTTTTTTTTGTAGGATTTTGACAACAATTCGAGCGCTGCGGTCAATCTAACTATTCGACTTCTTTCAAACGCGTTGATTTATGACAGATTTGAAGAACGTAAAAGAATTAATCGCTTGACTGCTCCCAATTCATACACTTGACAACACTCAATAAAAACGTTTTAGGCTTTACACATCACATTCAACATGGCGGCTTTCAAGAGTTTGAAGAACGTAAACGACCTAATCGTTTGATTGCTCTCAATTCATAGACTTGACAGCACTTAATAAAAGCGTTTTAGGCTTTACACATCACATTCAGCATGGCGGCTTTAAGAAGTTTCAAGGACGTAAACGACCTAATCGCTTAACTGCTCTCAATTCATAGACTTGACAGCACTCAATAAAAGCGTGTTAGACTTTACGCATCACATTCACCATGACGGCTTTCAAGAGTTTTCTTCACGATGCAAGACTTCTTGATCTAGAACATAAGATTTGTAGAACGTCGGAGCAGCTTCAAGTCAAATAAGAAGTGCCAAATCTGAGAGATTCTAGAACTGATTAAAACAGAGATTAAAGAGGCAAAGAAGTTACGAGCCGGTTTTGAAGAACGTCGGAGCAGCTTCAAGTCAAAGAAGTGCTAAATCCGAGAGATTCCAGAACTGAGAACCAGTTTTGAAGAACGTCGGAGCAGCTTCAAGGGTTTGACCTGGATGTGACAGCTGACTTGAATGATCAGGATTTTCTCATCTTTTTTTTTCAATCAAACCCTTATATTTTTTTTGATGTGACTGAACTTAAGATTGTTATTCTCAAGATGCTTACGTATCCTTCTAAAGAAAGAATCAAGTCATCATGTAGTTCAAGGGTTTTTTTTGTGTGTGCCTTGTGCAGTTTAAGCTCATGCAGGTGTGGAGCATTTTTTTTTCTTTTTTTTCTTGTCTTATGCAGTTTATGCTCATGCAGACTTGGAGCATTCTTTTTTGTCTTACGCAGTTTAGGCTCGTGCAGACTTGGAGCTTACTTTGAAGTTTTCAAGCATGGTACTTCTTCAAGAACTTGCCGTTGATGGGACCGATCCTCAAACCGTCTTCCGCCACAATTTTGTAAGCTCCATTGGTGTAAACTTCTCTGACGACGTAAGAACCATCCCACTTTGACTTCAATTTGGAGCCAGACTTGTGCGTCATAATGATGGGTCTTCGAACAGCAAGGACTAAATCATCAACTTGAAATGACCGTGGTCGAACACCTTTGTTGAAGGCGTGTGACATCTGAGCTTGGTAGCATTCCAAGTGTTGTTATGCATCAAGCCTCTTCTCGTCCAAAGCTTCTAACTCTTGCAGGCGCAACTTGACATTTTCTTCATTTGTGAGACCTTCTTGCAAAGGGATTCTCAATGACGGGATTTCTTTCTCTAATGGTAACACGGCTTCAACACCATAGACGAGAAAATAAGGTGTAGCATTTGTGGCTGTCTGATACGTCATTCTGTAAGCCCAGAGAGCTTCGCCCAATTTCTCATGTCAATCCATCTGCTTCTTGCTGACAGTTTTCTTCAAAATGTTACATAGCATTTTATTGAATGCTTATGCCAATCCATTTGCCGGAGCGTTATACATTGAAGAGAAGTGAAGCCTGAAGTGAAATTTCTTGCTCAAATTTTCTGTTGCGGTATTCGAGAAGTATTTGGCGTTGTCCGTGATGATGCATCGCGGTATACCATAGCGTTGTATAATGTTTCCCGTAATGAAGTCCACAACATTTTCTTTCTTTATTTCTTTGAGCGGTATCGCCTCTGCCCACTTTGAGAATGAATATGTGGCTGCCACAATGTACATATGACCAGCCGATGATTTCGGAGTGATGGGTCTGATTGCATCCATTCCCCAGACATCGAACGGGTTCGAAGCAATTGTCGGATGCAACGGCTCAGGTGGCTGATGAATGAAGTTGGCATGAAACTGACAAGCTTGACATTTCTGTGCTTATTCCATACAATCTTTAACCATGGTGAGCCAATAATACCTTAGTCGTCTTACTTGAAAATGTAACATTGGTCCCGACTGATTTGCTCCACATACTCCAGAATTAACCTCCCTCATAGCTTTGCCCGCTTCAACTTTTCCCAAGCATCGAAGGAGTACTCCGTCAAATGATCTCTGATATAAAGTTTCTTTGTAATAGAGGAAGCTCGGTGCTCGCCGCTTGATGCTCCACCTTTGCTTCGAATCTTCGGTAAGCTTGTTGTGCTCAAGGTAGTCGATAAAAGGATGCCTCCAATCTTCAACCCCAATGGTGTGAACTAACACTACATGAGAACTAGCACACTGAAGTGAATGCTTTGTTGTCACGACCCATCTTTGGCAAATTGGGATGTCTAAAATTTCGTCTCCAGACAATGCCAAGGTCGCCGCCAAGTTTGCCAATGCGTCTGCCATTTGATTTCCTTTTCGTGGCACATGTTTGAGTGTAACATTATCAAACCCCTTCAAGAGTTGTGTGGCGAGTTGGAAATAAGGTACCAAATCTTCCTTTTTGACCTTGTAATTAGTGAGCAGTTGATCAATCACCAACTTCGAGTATCCATACACTTCAAGACATTGGATTTCAATTTCTAACGTTGTTTTCAATCCCATGATCAACGGTTGGTACTCTGCGACATTGTTAGAGCACAGTTCCCCAAGAGTGAAAGAATAAGGCAATATTTGTTTTTGTGAAGAGACAAAGATAACACCGGCCCCTGCTCCGTCTGCCCTAGATGAGCCATTAAAAAACATCTTCCAAGTAGGGAGGACCTCTGCAAGGAAGACTTCCTCGTCCGGGAATTCATCTGAGATTTCCCAATCCGCTGGAATAGGGTGGTCTGCCAGGAAGACGGCCAACGCCTGTTCTTTCACTGTTTTAACGGGCACATATACGATGTCGTATTGGTTCAATAATAATGCCCACTTAGCCATGCGCCCGGTTAAAACTGGTTTAGATAATATGAACTTAACTAGATCGGCTCGCGCCACCAAGTGTATTGTGTAAGCTTGCATGCAATGCCTCAACTTTTAAATGGCGAAGATGAGTGCAAGACACATCTTCTCTATCGGCGGATAATTTAGCTCAGGTCGAGTGAGAGTCCGACTTAAGTAGTACAAGACTTTCTCTTTTTTTACTTCATTTTCTTGGGCAAGAAGGGGCCCAAGTGATCTCTCTTGAGCCGCGATGTAAAAGATAAGAGGTTTCTCGACGATAGGTGCACCCAAGACCGGAGGATTCGCTAGGTATTTCTTTATGCTCTCAAAGGCATTGTGACAAGCTTCATCCCATACAAATGGAACATCTTTCTTCACGAGTCGACTGAATGGTTAACAACGGCCCGCCAGGTTTGATATGAACCGTCTGATGAAGGCAAGTCGTCCTTGGAGGCTTTTCAACTCGCGCAAATTTCTTGGCTCTGGCATTTCCCGGATGGCTTTAATTTTGGATTGTCTACCTCGATACCTTGGTGTTTCACGATGAATCCAAGAAATTTTCCAGAACTAACGCCGAAGGCACACTTCAAGGGATTCATTTTTAACTGGTATTTGCGTAACCTGTCGAACACTCTTCGTAGATCTTGCAGGTGATCACTTCTTTTCTTTGTTTTGACAACCAAATCATCAACATAGCATTCTACATACTTGTCCAGCATGTCACCGAAAATTTTATGCATAGCGCGTTGGTACGTTGCACCGGCATTTTAAAACCCGAATGGCATGACCTTATAGCAATAAATTCCTTTGGGAGTTCGAAATGCAGTGAGTTCCTCATCCTCTAAGGCCATCCTTATCTGGTTGTAACCTGATGATCCATCTATGAATGACAAAAACTCATGCCCGGTTGTCGCATCCACCATGAGCTCTATGATTGGCAGAGGGAAATCATCTTTTGGACATGTCTCGTTTAAATCACGAAAATCTACACAAACGCGGATTTGTCCGTTCTTCTTCTTGACAGGAACAATGTTTGCTATCCACTTGGGATAGTGAAGATCTCTAATGAAGCCTGCGGCAATCAACTTATCAACTTCTGCTTCAATTTGAGGAATAAGTTCTGTTCGAAAGCGTCTTTGTGTTTGCTTGGTCGGCCGAGCCTCTGGTTTGACAACAAGTAGATGAACTGCTACCTTTGGATCCAGGCCGGGCATTTCTTTGTATGTCCAAGCAAATACATCTTTGTACTCGAGCAATAGATAAAGATGTTCTTTTTCTTCTTCAAAACTTAAAGATGCACTCACAAAAATAGGTCTTCGGTCTTCCTCTGTTCCCAAGTTAATCTCCTTAAGTTCGTCCATAGTGGCTTGCCCCCCGTCTTCATGTTCTGGAGGAGTTTCGTGTACTTCAATTTCAAAATCTAGATGATCGTCTTCCTCTACGGCATCTGTTTCTGCCACCGTGACATGATAAGAGGTTTCGACAATGTCATCCTCACAGTCATTATCGAGGTTGCTGGTGTTGCTATCTCCTTTTTGGCCAGTGAATATGATGATATGTTGCTTCACTTTGAGTTGATATGTGGAATCCTCTTCCAACACACAATGCCTCTTCATTCGTGACGGGATAAGACTTCGGATTTCTTTGCTCTCCGCTCGATTACAAGTTGTTTTCCTCTTGCATATATGTCGTTCCTCAGGTGCTTGGATCCTTTCCAACGCAGGCTTTCGCGGAATGAGGTTTGACTTTTTCTTATCTTTGTCTTAACTTGACATCCTTTGAATACGGAAGGCCGAGTGGTTGTACTACCGATGCGATTGAAGACTGAACCTCTACTTGTTGTCATGTTCACACTGTCAAAAACCGACACCCTTGTGATTGATCCTTCAATGCGAGGGGTTGACTGAACCTCTTGACTCTTCTCTTCAACTACCTCGACACTGATATGTTGCACACTGGATCGCTCTGCCATCCTCCTTACTGAAATTCTGATTGGCTTACTTGAAGTAAAACCGAGACCAGCTTTAGAAGAATCAATTGTTTCCCCTTGCTCTCTTAACTTCTTTTGCGGCTCATCAAGCTCATGCGCCATCTTTGTTGCAGCTTGGTCATCCTTTTTGCTTGATGAACCAAAGTCGTATCTAGCCTTTTCTAACAGCTTGTATGCATTAGGATCGAACCCTTCACTTGTTCTTTTCTTGGGCAGCGATCCATGTTCCGTCTTACCTTGAATTGGTTTGACAAACCCCTTGAATGGCCGCTTTGTGAGATTTCGGTTACTCACCTTTATTAATGGCAATGTTGACTCCTCCTTCAACAATTTCACACCATCCTCTTCTAATTTTCGTGGGCACTCTTGTGACTTTGTCCCCACAAATGGAGACTCCCCCTCCCTTCGTCTAGATTTCGGAACATAGCGAAGGATCGGAAAGGCATGGCTGGCTTTTCTTTCCGCAGACGATGTTGCCACTTCAGATGAGACTTTTTGCGACACTTCACCATGAAGCTCAATGTCTTTTGACTTGGCATCATTCTCCCTAACTTTAGCGGCTTTCCCCGTAGAGGGTACTCCGACCGTAAGGACTTTTTTCATTGACTCCTCATCTGTGTAGAATTTAGAATCCGCAAAGTATGATTCAGCTACAGTGAATGGTTTGGTATCTCCTATTACGGTTTTCACACCTCCGCGATAGAACTTGAAGCATGGGTGTAAAGTTGATGGCACGATGCCATTTTCATGCACCCATGGTCGTCCCAACAACAAGTTGTACGAGGTCTTCGCATTAATGACATGGAACAAGGTGTTTGATTTTAGCTCTTCGATATCCATGTCTAGTCTGATCATCCCTATCGCCCTCTGTCCTCCTTTGTTGAAACCTTGGATCATGAGACGACTTCTTGATAACTCATCAACGTTGATGCCGAGTTGAGACATGGTTGACTTGGGCATGATATTTACTGCTGACCCTCCGTCTATGAGCATGCGATTCAACTTCCGCTCTCGCATGTACCCTGTCACAAAAAGAGGCCGATTATGTGGCTTAGAGCCCAATTGGATGTCATCATCTGTGAAGTGAATAGTATCACAATATGCATCACACGCGCCACATTCCTTCATGTTTGTAGAGTGTTTTCCTACGTCGACAAGAAACTCCACAAGCGCGCATCTCGTTGATTTTGGCAATTGCATCAAGTAAGAGAAGCTAAGTTGTAAAGGTAGACTCTCTAATTGTTTCAACACCTCATTCTTATTTAACACTTGACTTGCACCTATTTCTCTTGCTTCAGGCTTCTCGTCTTCTTTGGAGCTGACTTCACAACTTGTGGCCATTGAAGTGACATTCGGTTGTTTTGTAGGCAAGTGTTCTTTTGACAAGTTCTGGCAAAGAGGCTTCCACAAATATGGAACGACTTTCGTCTCAAAACGTCCTCGTCTGTTCTCCTCCCGTCGTGGAGGTGATTTCTTATGACTTGGTCGGGCAACCGGTGAGTTTGGCATCATACTTTTGCGATTTCTTCTCCGAGTGACCAATATTCATCCTTCATCATCGACAATAGAGGCAACTTGGAGGATAGGTGTGGAAGTAGGACATTCTTTAATTTATTTGGTCTTCTTATGTTCGCGCGCCTTCTTTGTGAAATAAAACGGTGCTTTTATCGGGTGAAAAGGGAGTGGAACTGGCTCGAACGACCCGGATGTTACGGTAGTGCAATTGACTTCTGCAACGTCGTCAACGTCCAGCTCAATTTTGCTTTTCTTGGCGAGGTTCATTATCAAATCCTTGAGAACAAAGCACTTCTCTATAGGGTGACTAACGAGGCGATGATATTTGCAATACTTCAGATCGTTGACTCGATGCATTTCTTCTGGACGTTTTCACTCCGGAAGCTCTATTATCTTGTTTTCGAGCAGATCCTCTAACATGCCCGCCACATCAGAGTCTGGGAACAGGTACGTCTTTCACTCCATCTCCTTTAACGTGCGTTTACTCCTATCGTAGGTTCAAGGATGTTCCACCTTATTGAACTCTTTCTTATCCCGCGTAGAGATCATAACCGGTGAAGTATTGATGACAATTGATTCTTTGGAATGCTTCTTCACAACCTTGTCAAATCTGCTTCCGAAGGCTTTGTCTTTTCGTTGGTCGACCAAGATTTCATTCTTTCCCTTATGCCTTGCCAAACTCAACTCCATGTCGTAGGCTCGAGTAGCCAACTCTTCGAAAGAACGAGGCTTGATTCCTTGCAAGATGTATAGCAAATCAAAGTGTATGCCTTAGATGCACATTTCAATAGCTGACACCTCTGACAGTCGATTCTAGCATTCAAGGCTAAGTGAGCGCCATCTATTGATGTAGCCGATCGCAGGTTTATCATTCCGTTGCTTCGTGTTAGTTAGCTCCATCATGCTCACCGTCCGCCTTGTACTATAGAATCGATTGAGGAACTCGCGCTCTATTTGGTCTCGACTGTCAACATACTCCGGCTCTAAGTCTGTATACCACTCGAAGGCATTTCCCTTAAACGAGCGAACAAACTACTTAACAAGGTGATCGCATTCTGTCCCGGCGTTACTGCAAGTCTCCACAAAGTGGACAACATGTTGCTTTGGGTTCCTTTACCTTCAAATTGTTGGAAATTTGGTGGCTGATACCCCAGCGGCATCCTTAAGCTGTCGATCCTCTTCTTGTAGGGTTTGGAGTAAGTGAGGGAGTCACGAGAAGGACCTCCATATTGAGCCCGAATTGAGTTTGTGATGATGTCCTGCAATTGCTTGAGTGATAAGGAACCAAGCAAGTCGCCATCGTTCTTAGACGTTTCTCCCTTTTCATTTACTTTGCTCCTGCCAGGCGACCCTTTGGTGGAGTTCTCATCATTGTGATCTTCCAACTTGCTATAGAGCTTAGCGACTTACACATCCTTTTCTTCAACCGTTCGGGTCAACTTTTCAACCATCTCTAACAGATTGGAGAGTTGCTCCTCGACTGTGGATGCCCCCGTTACCAAGACTTGCGCATTGTCAGAAGAGAATTCATATGCCATAGAATGAAAGTTATCGCCATCTTCTTTGGGATTTCCATGGTATGATGTCGTGCTTGATTCGTCATCAGAGAAAACGTCTTCCAGGATATGGCCATCACCATGAACGGATAGAGGAGATTGCTCATTTGGCTCCTTCTCCTTTGAGACTTGCTTCTTCCCACTTTGAGAGACATGCTTTATTGCTCCTAAGCTCTCCAAGGTGATGACTGGTTAATGAGACTTATTAGCAAGTGCCATAAACGTCGTGGGTTGAGCTCTAGCCACGCTCCAGGTGACAAGGGCGATCGATTCAGTTTTTGATTTGGAGAATGCTTGTTTGGATTTTTTCACCGGTTCGGCCTCTCCGTTTGACCTCGCGGTTGTGGACTTGGATTTCTTCAATGGAACGGCTTGGTTGTTCTTGGAAGCCATCGCACAAACGAAAGATTTCTTCGGAGAATGAGATGAGAGGCCAAAAATATCCCACCGGGCGTGCCAATTTGTAGAACGATAATCTGAAAACAAACAATAATGCAGACACGTGTACAAATAAAATGTGATTTATTGAATATCAAGCACGGGGTTACAATCTTTGTGAACTCCTCTGATTCTATCTCCGTATATGACTTGGCTCAAGGGTGACGTGCACTTGATCTTGAGAATTTGAGTTTGATTTGGATTTGGATTTGATGAAGAACGAGCGATTTGGCAGCTTGATGATTCTTCGTGGACTTGAGTTTGGATTTGAATTTGATGAAGAACGAGCGATTTGGCCGCTTGATGATTCTTCGTGGACTTGAGTTTGAATTTGGATTTGATGAAGAACGAGCGATTTGGTGGCTTGACGATTCTTCGTGGATTTGATGATTTTCGTGGACTTGATGATCTTCGTGGATTTGAGAGACTTCGGGATTTGTCGAGAGTGATCTTGCTCAAGTGATTTTCTCTCTTCTTCTTAAGTCTAAAATCCTCCTCTCTTTATGTTGAAGGGGGGTATTTATAGTGTCAAGGTTTCTATTTTGTAGAATATTTTAATGACACTAAAACAATAAATTTGTTAATTATATAATTAAATTAATATTATTTTCTTATTAATTTAAAATTAGTTATTCTCATAACTAAATTAATCAGAAAATAATTGACTTAATTACAACCGTTAAGTAATTTATTAATTTAATCAAATGTCTGATTACCATTTCGAATCTTCAATGACATTCAATTTTCTGATTTACGTCGGAATCACGTAACTTCGATTACGATCATTCGTTTATGTGCTGACATGAGTTTTATTCGGATCCGGTCGGGCTCTTGGTCGATTTAATCATTTAACGAAGATAATTTACTTCATTAATTTGCATGTGTCTACAAGGACTAAGCTACAGAATTTCAAATGAAAAACGAGCACCAAATTTAAGTATTGTTAGAGTAAGAACTGACAATGGAACAGAATTTCGAAATGCATCTTTTGCTAACTTCTTTCATGAACAAGGAATCAAGAATGAGTTTTTAGCTCCTATCACACCACAATATAATGGTATTGTTGAGAGGAAAAATAGAATTCTTCTTGAAATGGCAAGAATTATGTTGAACTCAGCAGGTATCAAGCCTATGTTTTGGGCTGAGGCAATTAGCACAGCTTATTATACTGCAAATATAGTCTTCTTGCGACCGGGATTATATTATGACGATGAAGTATTTAAAGAAGCATGCATAATTGCTAATTAACAAATGACGATGAAGTATTTAAAGTTAAGAATTATATTATGACAACAATGGACTATTGCACATGCTTTGCATATGGGAAATAAATACTTGAAGCCCTTGAAGTCGAATTTCATCAGAACAAGATAGTATATATATCTTATTCGCTACGCATGCACGTCATGAAGAATAGAAAACCGTATCCTAAAAACCAAAACTCTAAAAGAGTGAAACTTTGGGTTTTGACCACCAACCCTAATTCTAGGCTAGCTAGGGGTTTTTGACAGTGAAGTCTTACATGATACTTAGACCTATTAGCAATATAATAGTTATAATTTGATGGTTGAGATTAATGACAACAAGAGAGAGTAGTGACGGTAACGATGAATAAGGAGAGATACGAGAGATCAATGTCTTTGTACAAGACTTGTAAGTTTTATAGAGAGTAAAATAATCATATTGAAATTTAGTTCACAACATTGATAGTAAGCAACAACCACATAATGTGTAAGACCTTCAACGGTGTGACTTTGAAATTCATGTGTGGTTTCTTCCCTTCATATCCAAACCGACAAATTACCAAACTGATCTCGAAGAATTCATATATATATACTTTTTACTTTCCCTTAATAAAATTTTCGACGAGGGTTCAATATGGTTCTAACTTCTAATTATGTATGATGACATCTAAAACAGTCCAGTGATCCAATTCTAGTGACTGGAGTACGTTCGGAGCTCGGATCCCAGAGTTGTAAGTCTAGCGACATAATTAATCAAGTGACCGGTGATATTGTGTGATTCCTGAGTTTTCCTTAATTTACCCTAAAATGAGGAGTGATTATTATGTGTACCTGTCACACCAGGTCGCACTGTCATGTGGAGTACCTAGCTAATTATATTATGTCATGGTATAATTAACATGCACACGGTGAAAATAGTAAAAGTTTTAATTACATATAAGAACCAATCAGAAATAATCATAATAAAAATAGACTAATAATATTAAAAAAACAAGACACATGATATATGTGACGGGGTATATATAATAATTTTTTTAAAATAAGTAGTAACTACTAATTAACTAGTGGTCATTTTCTTCCTATAATTGAATAGTTCTATAATATATTTGCGTACATGTACGAACTAACAAATTAGGTGAGAAACCATAACTCGTAACTTTTAAAATTTATTGTGAACTCTCCCCGAGAGTCGTATTTTGCATCCTTGTAATATTAAATGAAAATTTAGTTGTATGGTTTGTTTTCCGGTGATCTGGCCGGTGACCCATTAGCTTCTTCATAATTTACCATCTTTTATCTTTGTTGAGATACGTTATATATGTCCATATTCCACGGACAGAAAAAGTTGCTAAGTTACTGTTACTCTAATCATAATAGGCTAGGGTTGAAAGCTCTTTGCAACATGCAATGCACGACAAGTTCGGGCGAGTATTAATTTGTTATTTCTTTTCAGTTTAAATATAGGTTAAGGAGGGCTAAGAAGACCAATTTGAACCCTCCCACTGGAGATGCCTTATAATCTAGCATCGTTATCTTCCTTAACTAGATTTGCTTCTCAGTTCTACAACAACACAGCCCAGCAATCCTCAGATCATATATATTGATTATATTTCAGTAACTCCGATGATGTCACAGTACGGGGGACAGATCGAATACCAGTCAAACGATAATATTGACCTTAATGATTGGAACATACCTAGAGTACCTACCAGTGAAATTTATAGGAAAAAATGGAATCTTACAGCCTTTAAGGGAGAACACCACATTAAATCAGTAGAACAAGTATACGCCTTAAGTAAACAACATGAAACATGTCAACTTCTCAGTCCAGATTCAATTAAAAAACATCAGGAAGATGGTCACCATTTCCTTCATATTGGCTTAGTTCAAATTGGTATTAAGCCTTTAACAAGGCTTGGTCTTAATGCCTCTATTCTCTTATGTCTAAGAGATGCAAGATTTACCAATTTCACTGATAGTACCCTTGGTCTAATCGAATCAAGTCTTTTTAATGGTCCAGTTCACTTTAATTGCTTCCCAGACTTTTCAATCAGCCTAAGTGATCCTCATATCTTAAAAACATTAACTTTAAATATTAAAACCTCAGGATACAATATCTTTGAAGGAACCCAACCACTTGCTTTAATCTACCGAATCCATTACAAAGTTATTGGCACAAATATGAATTTTCAAGCCATTAATAGAAGTCCTAAGAGTCAAACCTTATTGATTCAAAGTAGTCAAAATAATGCAAACATCACTATTCCGCAAACTATTAGATGGTCAGATGTCCATCTTCCGGCTGAATGGTCACTCACCAATGAATATCAACCAACAAATACTCAACGAAATCTCTCTGATTTAGATTCTATTCGTCAATACAATGATGGAACTATAAGAATTAACTTCCAAAATTCAAGAATTAGTAAAACACCAAGAATTCAAGAAATAGGAAGTTCTTCTAGGCATTCTTTTGCAACTGCCAGGCAATCATTTGCCGGCTCAACCACTGCAGATTCAATGTCTCGCCGTGATCGAGACATAGAACTTGATAATGTCATCAGAGAAATTCGAATAAAAGAATTAGAATAACAAGTTCAGAATTTAAGAATTAACAGTATAAGGACAAATGAACAAGTCAGCTACCCAAATTATACTGAAACTGAGAATAATAATAATACAACTGTTGAAGAAAGACAAAACTCTCCAACATCCCCAACAGCTTCAGATTTCATTGTAGTTCCTCCAGAAAATCCTCAGATAAATACGCTTAATCAACCGTTCAAAATCGATTATTCTAAATTAGACACTCATTTAAAAGCTAAAGAAAACATCCTTAGGAGAAACCTTTTTAGGATGAAATTTCCTTTTGAAAACCAAAGAAAACAATTATTTAAAGATTGGTAAAACTTGATGCAAGAAACAAAAACTGAAATATTCTTCCTTGATTTCCTAGAACAATTAAACGAACATAAAAACATTCAGATTTTAACAAAAACAAAATGGCAAACTGTCGTTCCTAATTCAACCCAAACTAACGCCATTTTTTCCAGTCATCCTCCTTCAGAAACTATAGTTTTTAATCATAAATCAAGCCCAGTTTTAGCTTCGCCTTTTAAAAATCCTTCTGAAGATCCGAAAGTTAAGGAACTTAACCCAGATGCTAGGAAAATTATTGAACAAAATAATTACACAAATAATTATTTAATTACTATTGGAGAACAATTAGACAAAATAGAAACAACACTTGATCATGTTACATCTAAAGTTCACATTCTACCTAACCCTAAAACAGAATCTCCCATAATTCACTTCAATAGTAAACCAACTGTCACGCCTACAAATTCAATTCAAAAAATAGAAAAATTATTTAAGAATCTAAAAAATGAACCAAGGTCATCTAATACAATCTCTGTGATCAATACGAAACAAACTCTTGATTCCACTTCTGATAGCGATTCAACCATAATTTCCCAATTAGACAAGGCATTCCAAACTTTGAATATTGATCGAATAATGCGACCAAAAAGACAACATTCAAGAAATTGGACTGAAAGACTACTTCCAATAGATATTCAACCAAGCACTCATTCAAATATACAATTTGCAGTGTCTTCTGACAAAACTTATGAATGAAACATTGATAATTTATCAGAACAAGAGATACTAAATAAACTACATCACATGTCAATGGCAGCAAATAGTTACATCACAAATCACAACTTCACACAACCAGAAATTATTGATATTCTATCCTCTGGGTTCACCGGAATGCTACATTCTTGGTGGGAAAAACATCTCACCGCTGATGCAAGATCCGATATTAAACATGCAATACAGTGTGAACCGGATGGAACCCCAATCTTTGACAAACGTTGTAATATGGGGGTTTCAGATGCAATAAATACCTTATTTTATACAATCATTCAACATTTTATAGGTACTCCGAGTCATATCACTTCTCGAATTCATGATCAACTCAGTAATTTAAAATGCCCAACCTTAAGTGATTTTAAATGGTACAAAGATGTTTTCATATCCAGAGTAATGCTTCGAGATGATAGTAACCAACCATTTTGGAAAGAAAAATTCATAAACGGAAATTCATAAACGGTCTTCTCAAACTCTTTGCACACAAAATTAGACAAGTCCTCAGTAATGAAACAGGATTTATTAATTATGACTCTTTAACCTATGGAAATATAATTACAGTTATACAAAAAGAAGGCATGAAAATGTGTATTGATATGAAACTAAATTCCCAACTAAAATCAGAAAAGAACATAGCCAAGTATGAATTAGGAAACTTTTGTGAACAATATGGTTTACCATCCTTACCTCCCTCCAGACGAAGAAAGTCATCCAATAAATTTATTCATCATTCTAGGTCAAGTTGTCACAAACCTTATTTCAAAAAAAGAGAAAATTTTGAACCAGACAAATTTTATTCAAAAAATAAGCCAAAGAAAAATTGGAACAAAAACCGAAAACCTTATTCAAAGAAAAGATCTTTTGATAAAAGTAAAACAAAATGTTTTAAATGTCATAAAACTGGTCACTTTGCAAATGAATGTCAGGTTAAAACTACAATAAACCAATTAACACTTACACCAGTTGAAAAAGAAAATCTAATTAAAGTCTTAGAATTAAGAAATACAGATTCAGAGAATGACATGAGTGAAGATATTAGATCTTTATCAGAATCCTCTTTTCCCGAATCAAAAGAAGGATCTTCCCCCTCTCAAAAAATCACTTTTGGTTGCAATGATGCTTGTTGTAAAACAATTAATGTTCTCTCTAAACAAGAAGAACAACAAGAATTATTAATTGATTTAATTGCTAGAATTGATAATCCTGACTTAAAAACTGATTACCTCAAAAAACTAAAAAAATTAATTACCCAAGAAGATGTTAGTAAAATTCCCTCACCAAAAGTCAGTCTTACCTCAACCTTTGATAGATTCAACAGAAGTAAAAAAGATATCACTATCCAAGATTTACAACAAGAAATTAAGAACATCAAAATAGAAATTCATACTTTACAACAATCTCATTCTAAGCTTATAGACGACAATATAAATATCAAACAAGAATTAAACATTATTAAAATAAATGTTGCATTTTCTTGCCTAGAAAATCCTCCAGTTAATGAAATATTAGATGAAGAAAATAAAATACCAAAGGATGAAGAAGTATCTGAACACAATATTCTTAGTGTTATTAATCATATTCAACTCAAAAAATGGTATACTACTATCCAACTTAGGATAAAAGACTTTGAACTCACGACAATAGCCCTTGTAGATTCTGGAGCCGACCTCAATTGTATCCAAGAAGGTTTAATACCTTCAAAATATTTTGAAAAATCTAAAGAATCCCTCAGTTCAGCAAATGGTTCAAAAATGAATATTAAATATGAAATCCCTAGAGCACATATTTGCCAGAGTAAAGTTTGTTACAAAACATCATTTGTCCTAGTAAAAAACCTAACTGATAGACTCATCTTAGGTCTATCTTTTATTACCTTAATTTACCCTTTCCTTGTTAATTATGATGGAATCATTACTTACCCTTTTGACGAACCGGTCAAATTTAATTTTCTTTCAAATCCTGAAGTTCATACTTTAAAGGCATTACAAGAAAATTCAGTTACAAAAACTATCAATCGTATCCAGACAAAAACTAAACAAATTAGTTTTCTCAAAGAAGAAATTAATTTTAAAAGAATTGATAACCAACTTCAAGACACTACTCTTCAAAGTAAAATTAAAAATTTCGAAGAAAAAATAATTAAAGAACTATGTTCTGATCTTCCTACGGCTTTTTGGCATAGGAAAAAACATATCGTTTCATTACCTTATATAAAAGAATTCAACGAAAATAATATCCCTACCAAAGCTAGACCAATACAGATGAACCATGAAATCATGGAATTTTGTAAAAATGAAATTAATGAATTACTCAGAAAAAGAATAATTCGACCTAGTAAATCTCCTTGGTCTTGTGCCGCCTTTTATGTTCAAAAAAGTGCTGAGCTTGAAAGGGGTACTCCTCGTTTAGTCATCAACTATAAACCTTTAAATACAGTCTTGGAATGGATCAGATATCCTATTCCCAACAAGAGAGATTTAATCAACAGACTAAATAAATCAGCAGTCTATAGTAAATTTGACATGAAATCAGGTTTTTGGCAAATCCAAATCAATGAAGCTGATAAATATAAAACTGCATTTGTTACTCCTTTCGGCCATTATGAATGGAATGTTATGCCATTTGGTCTTAAGAATGCCCCTAGTGAATTCCAAAATATTATGAACGACATTTTTAATCCTTACAGTCACTTTTCAATTGTGTACATCGATGATGTCCTAATCTTTTCTCAATCCATTGATCAACATTGGAAACATCTTCACCAATTCTTTTCTATTATAAAAAACAATGGTTTAGTAGTATCCGCTTCAAAAATAAAATTATTTCAGTCAAACATCAGATTCCTAAGATTCAACATCTATCACTTACAAATTCAACCCATTAATCGAGTAATCCAATTTGCAGACAAATTCCCAGATGTCATACTAGACAAAACTCAACTACAAAGATTTCTTGGATCATTAAATTACATAGCAGATTTCTATCAAAATCTCAGAAAGAAATGCAAACCCTTATTTGACAGATTAAATAAAAACCCTCCTCCTTGGACTATTACTCATACATCTATAGTAAGAGAAATCAAAAATCATGTTAAAACATTACCATGTTTAGGAATTCCCCTTCCAGATGCCTTTAAAATAGTGGAAACTGACGCCTCAGATATAGGATATGGTGGTATCCTTAAACAACAAATTTCTCCTAGTCATCCCGAACAAATTGTCCGTTTTCATTCTGGAGCTTGGAACCCGGCTCAGGCTAATTACAACACAATCAAAAAAGAAATTTTATCTATTGTCTTATGTATCAGCAAATTTCAAGATGACTTGTTAAATCAAAAATTTTTAGTAAGAGTTGATTGCAAAAGCGCAAAAGATGTCTTAGAAAAAGATGTTCAAAATATTGCTAGCAAACAGATTTTTGCCAGATGGCAAGGAATTTTAAGTATTTTTGATTTTGAAATTGCATTCATAAAGGGGAGTGATAATCATATACAAGATTTTCTAACCCGAGAATTTTTGCAGGGATCATCATGCGACGGTTCAACTCTCCCGGCTCCCACAGGGCCGTAAAAGAAATAGTAAACCTTGAGTCACCATCACCAGTAAAAAATGAAATAAAAGATGAAAATCCCAAGTCATCCTCATCTCTTAGTCTCATTCCCCATACAGGTCATACTCTTCTTCCAGTTACAAATAGATATAGTCCATTAGGAACTACTCTTAGTCAACCAAAGCCCAATTACCAGTCAGCATTAGTCAATGATTATGATCCCTTCTAACTCCAAACAGCTCCACCTCCCCCGGCATATGTCCATCATCCGAAATCATCACCTTATCAGTTTAGGGCTAGAGAATTTTGTTTCTTTGCTGAACCATCTCTAATACAGTTAAAATCACCAATCGCTATGGCTAAACTTTTCTATGGCCCAATCAACCATTACCCTCCTGGTAAACCATTATCTTTCTATCACAATTGTCTCACTACTTCTGAGTCAATTTCAATTAAAGCCATTTATGAAAATCAAGATCCAACAAAGAAAATTTTGTACCATTCCCTTTATATTAAAAAGGTTATCCTATTATCTGATTGGGGTTTCGATGCTTTTTCCAAACACCCAACCTTCGAATGTACCTATCATGATTATATTGATGCCTGGAATAAAATCTTCCTCCATCAAAAACAAGATTTCAGTCACTCTTGGTTTATCAATTTTGACAGTAAATTCATCCGCCAGTTCCCTTTATGGTTCGGAGAATGGTGGGAGTACCATGGTGCTTCCAATGATATTCTTCCTCCTGCCCTACAATCAGTAGTAAAGAAATTTGAAGTTTCAGTTCCTCATACTACTTATGAAGAAAACTTTGACCCAACACTCATATTCATGTCAAAATACAAAATCCCTTGGATCTTAAAATGGAATTACGATTTTCACAATGAAATTTGTATTTCTAGAAACTATCTAGTTAAATGGTGGGACAAGTTCAACACCGACAGAATTCTCACCCAGTTTGAAAAAGAATTTGCAGACAATCCTCCCGGTCAAGTCACAGTTAAAACAGCTCCGATCAATCTCCAGTCAACACATGGTTAGGTCACAATTAAATCATCCCCTGCAAAAGTCATTTTGGCCCACCAGCCGTTTGCAATAAGCCCAGGCCAGGCCAACACGGCCCAAACAACATCCTCCTCCAGTCAGAAAAATAAGTCAAAAAAGTCTACACCTTCAAAATCAACCTCCACCACAGCATCAGAGCTACAATAAATAGCTGAAAAACTTATGCAACAAGCAGTCACTCTATCACAACAGGCTACTAATCTTTCAGAAGCTGAAGATAATGAAGAAGATAATTGCTCCTCATCATCAGAAGCCCACAGTGAAGCAGCCCCGAGTCAGCCAACCAGATGGGCTGACTACCAAGATAGTCAAGACCCATACGAACTATAGAGCAAACCCAGTCAAGATTCAAGCCCAAATCAAAGATCTAAGCAAAAGTCAAAATAAGCTTTTCCACCGAAGCTACAGTCACTCGGCCTTTTTACTATTCACTCACATGTCAGACAGTCCACTATTTAGCAACAGTGAAAGCAGATTCGTTTTCCCTATATAAGGAGAACCTCACTTTCATTAGAACCAACCCGGAATTTTCCAATTCCTCTCTTCTCTCCCTCTCTGGACAATCCGAGAGCTTCCTCATTGTAATAGTTCTTTCTTTGTAATTCATGCATAAGTTCTTAGTCAAAGTAAATGTATATCGGATTCAAGTATGAGCTGTCCATGGGCGGCGTTCCCCCATTGCACAATCAGTTCCTCTGCTCCAGTACCTTTAAGTTTAATTTGATTTTTCATTGTAACATCACTGTCATCTAGTAATAATCAATAAAATTTGTAATACATGCTTCCGTGGTCTCTGGTATATATATATATATATATATAAGGCTCATCCACTAAGGAATTCATTTTTTAGATATTTTAAAGGGATAACTCATTAACCAATTTTTTAATTACATTTCCACATTTCTACCATTCAACTTTTATGGTCTATTGTGTAGATTTACCAGATCACTTCCGTAAAATTTCAGCTAAAATGATGATCGTTAATGTACTAAATCTCCTCTTGTTTACAATTAATTTGATAATTTGTGTTGATTACAATTATATATATTGGATAGCACATATGATGAATTAAATTTAAAACCAAGAAAAACTAAAAGAGAAAATAAAAAAGGCATGAGAAAAGAAAGAAAAAAATCTTATTTGAATTGGGAGTATTCTAGGCATTTTAACGGCTTAACGGAATTTTTGACAGTCAACTAACGGAATTGACTAAACTGTTAAAAAAAGAAGGACAAACTGTTAAAAAATAAGAATTAAAGGATATACAAGTTTAATTTGAAAGTAAAAGGACAAAATTGTTAAAAAATAAGAGTTAAAGAATATATAGATTAAATTTAAAAGTAGAAAGACAAAACTGTATTTACACCTAAAATTTAGAGTGTCACAAGTATTTAATCCAATTAAGTATTTTCGATGGCCAGCGAGCTGAGACAAATTAAGATTCTAACTACATTACTATATACTTGCGTATTAACAAAGCCCAGGATATGTCTTTATGAATAGAATACGTACGTACATGGTCCAATTGTCTTTCAACTCCTCTCCCAAATCCCAAAAATTGGATCGGAGCTACCGATGATGGGACTGGGGAGCTACTCCAGCCACGACTGGTTGTATATGTTGGAGGAGAAAACACAAAATTATACAGAAAATCTGTCTGGAAATCCAGGTTCGATTTTCCTAATCGAA
The DNA here is from genome assembly GCF_933775445.1 of Argentina anserina. Lineage (NCBI taxonomy): Eukaryota > Viridiplantae > Streptophyta > Magnoliopsida > Rosales > Rosaceae > Argentina > Argentina anserina. The sequence continues at coordinate 16,547,925 of NC_065878.1, read as the reverse complement.
CTGCGATCTTCATGCTGCTGGTATATATCTGATCTAAACTTCATGTTGACAACTTGACATTTCACCACTTCCACGTCCCTATGGTCTCCACGTTCGTTTGCTTCTCATGCACACTTCCGGCATAAAAATTCAGTTTAAACTCGGAAATATAATTTAATGGCTGCCCGCTTGAATTCGAAGATATCTGAAAATAGGAAGTCCACGGGGAGTTCCATATTTTTTTGGTTATAAGGCCAGCTTATTATGTTGGAAAATAGTGGTTGTTTAATACAAGGCCGATAGATAAAATGATTATCTCAGGATCTGATTTTTCTCACTCTTAGTGTGATTAGCGGAAATAGCAACAAAACATAAGACACGATATTTAACGAGGTTCGGCAAATAAACTTACGTCATCGGAACAGCAGTAGTATTTGCTTTCACTATAATAAATAATGGGATTACAATAAACAACTTACTCTAGACTAACTAAAGTGGTAACACACCTCTCTCTCAAGAGAAATTTTCTTCTCACTAATTGAGACACTCTTTCTCTCAAACTATCTAAGTGAAGATCACACTACTTCACAAACACTCTAATGTTTGTATCTTTGCCTTATTGTGATTTATTTGCTGCAATCTTCATGCCTTTATATGGGCAAATGGTTTCATGCACCATGTTATGCAACTCATGCAAATAACATGCAATTGAAAGCAAAGTCAAATGTCTTTCTCATTTCATGGTTCAATGTTTGCATACTCATTAGTGCATACTTTCTCTATCTTCAAAAATTGCTGCAATTTTCCTTTGAAGACCTCTATCTTCAAAGATTGCTGTCACATTCCCACTTATATTTATAAGTTTGTTTCTTCATTTTCAAACTAAGTTGCACCACCATGCTATATGAATAGCAAACTAGCCTTGTGTAAGCCAATAGGTCATCAAAGCTCTTACAACACATGTTTATCTCATGTAGTAAATTACCACATGAATTTCTTCCTCCAATATAAGGAGGGACTGACCCATCATATTATTCCACGGTAGTTGTAATTTTTTTGACCCACGCAGCGATTAAATGCACGACTCCAGTGAGGATACCATTCATATATCTTAGAGGGCACGAATCATAGTCAACATCATCTATCATATTATTCATTCCATTCGCTCATTTCCCTGTACTTAATATTTTATATGTTGAGATCGAGAAACTAATTACCTCACAAATGTCGACATTACATCAATTAGTAATAAACTAATAATGGTTCGTGAATAATATTGATCGATCAACTCATTTCTTTAAGAAGTATTGATGCGAGGTGATTTGATTAACTTGGCTCGTGAACGTGGCCTGTGCGCTCTAATTTTTATATATATCATACTAAAGAATTAATGTACGTATAAGGTGATTGAAATACTGTTTTAAACTCTTGATGTCCTCTATCAGTTGGTATGTTGTTACATATATAACCAAGTGATCGACCAAACGTTTGATAAAGTCTTGCATGAATATGATATTTTCAGAGAGTAACTTATTTGGAAGTCATTATCAGGAGCTGTTACACGAGTGATTATTCTATATACCCGCCACACCACGTGATATTGTCATATTACGTCATGGTATAATTAACATACACACGGTGAAAATGACAAAAGTTTATTTACATATAAGAACAAATCAGAAACAATCACAGTAAAAATGGACTAATAACATTAAGAGAGTACGTCATATGAGATATATAATGGATATATATAATAATTTTTATCTTCTCCTGTTACACTCATTAGGCAACTAAAGGAAGAAAACAGTGAAACACTTGGAACACTATTCACATTATAGCTAGACATGCAATTGGTACAGCGATTCCTAACAAATCAAAGAAATAAAAAAATTGGCATAGTCATCAAGAGTACATTTTGTCAGCCTCTAATTAAAGTTGTACGTATATCAATCTCATCGTGACTGTTGTGATAGTTTCTTAAGAATATATCGACCCCCATGAGAAATGGGAGCATGCATGCATGTTTATACGGGTGGGACTTTAGGCTACTCGATGGTTTTCGGATGTCACGTCGAACTACTGAGTACTAAAATTAGAGAAATATGGCGAGCCATGCCAACCTTTAAATTAACTAAAGCATCTAGAGTAAAACCCTAATAAAACACATAACTTTCTTAATCTTCTGATATTGTCCTAATATTTCTACTGGTATATATGAACATCAACTGGAGCCAACTAATTAAGGCCCAAATGGTGTATGATCATTCAGTTCCACGTACAGTAGGTGAGTAGGATTTGTCAAGTGTATAGTTAAGTTTAATTTTGGTTCAAATTTTTTGGTCCTTTACACACTTTTCTCAGCTTAATACTTATAGTATTGACCCTACTTTCAATTTTGCTCTCACAATATCAAATAGAACAATACGTACGGCCTTTTAATTTAGGGCACAATGAGCTTTCCAGCTTTAACAAGTTCAAACAAACAAGAGCATGCATGTACACACTACCGACAAAGAAGGTTCTTTCTGTTAGGGAATGCGGAAGAATGAACTAAAGAATGGAAATCAAAATAACTCACAACCACAAGCGAAAATAAAATGAAAGAGAACACAGGGATTTAACGTGGTTCGGCAAAGTGCCTACGTCCACGGGTAGCAACAATAAAGAACCTCCACTATACGAAGAAATGTTACACTGAGAGAAACACTACTTCAAGACTCACACTTGAAGGGATACACTCTCATACACTTTATTTTGCTACACACAAAACTCTCTACTTGGAGTTTTCTCTCTATCTCTCACTCTTGATCACACACAAGATTATCTCTCCCTTATTGTTCTTCTATGTTTATTGCACCACTTCTCATGCCTTTATATAGGCAAACATCTTTGTGCAATTCATGCATTTGCATGTAACATGCATAGAAGCAAAGTCAATGTTCTTCCTTGATTCATGATCAATGTTGGCATGCCCATCAATGCATTCTTCTTTCTTTGTCAAACAAATCAACCACCTACCACCATAAGGTTGTAGATTTGTTTCTTACCTTCAACAAAGGTTGCTCCAAGTTTCAACAAAACCAACTCCACCAATTAATGGGTCACCAAAGCAATAGGTGTGCTTGATTTACTCATGTGAACATCACATAGTTTTCACACCTCCATTAGGGATGGATTGACCCTATCAATCTCCCCCTCCCGACTTAGATGGAGGGATGTGCCATTCCAGACGCGCTTCTGCAGAACTCGAACTTCTCCTTCGGTAGAGACTTCGTCATCATATCTGAACTGTTCTTGTCTGTATGAATTTTCTTCAGCAGCATTTCCTTAGCTTCCAGCACATCACGTATCCAGTGATACCTCACATCAATGTGTTTTGACCTCGAGTGAAAACTTGAATTCTTGCTCAAGTGAATCGCGCTTTGACTGTCACAATGCAAGACAAACTCTTGTTGTGTATGACCCAATTCCTGTAGGAATCTCTTTAACCACAAAATATCTTTGCACGCTTCCGTAGCTGCAATATACTCTGCTTCTGTAGTTGACAAAGCAACACATTTTTGTAGCTTTGATTGCCACGAGACAGCTCCCCCTGAAAACGTGATCAGGTATCCGGATGTGGACTTTCTCGTGTCAATATCCCCGGCCATATCTGCATCTGTGTAGCCAACTAGTTCAGAATTGCCACTTCCAAAGCATAGACTCATCTTTGAGGTTCCTTGCAAGTATCTCAGAATCCACTTGACAGCATTCCAGTGCTCCTTGCCTGGATTAGATAAGAATCTGCTAACAACACCAACTGCATGTGTTATGTCTGGTCTAGTACAAACCATCGCGTACATCAAGCTCCCTACTGCTGAGGCATATGGCATTGTTGCCATTTCTTTCTCCTCCTTCTGACTCATAGGACTCTGCTTTGAGCTCAGCTTCATGTGACTAGCAAGTGGAGTAGCAACTGGTTTTGCTTTCTCCATGTGGAAACGCTCTAGTACCTTCTCAATGTACTTTTCTTGTGATAACCACAATTTCTTGTTCCCACGATCACGGGCAATCTCCATGCCCAAAATCTGCTTGGCTGGTCCCAAATCCTTCATATCAAAGGACTTTGATAAATCTGTCTTTAACTGCTGAATCATAGCAGTATCTTTGCCAACAATTAACATATTATCTACATAAAGTAGTAAGATGATAAAATTACCTCCAGCGGGTTGTTGAATATAAACACACGGATCTGCTGACGTTCTTTTGCACCCATGACTCACCATGAAAGAGTCAAACTTCTTATACCATTGTCTTGGTGCTTGCTTCAATCCGTACAGGCTTTTCTTCAACTTGCAAACCATATGCTCCTTTCCATTGACTTCGAAGCCTTCTGGTTGCTCCATATATATTTCTTCATCTAAATCACCATGAAGAAATGCAGTCTTCACGTCCATCTGCTCCACCTCTAGATCCATGCTCGCAGCCATGCCCAAAATGACTCTAATCGAAGTCATCTTGACAACAGGTGAGAAAATCTCATCAAATTAATTCCTTCTTTCTGGCTGAATCCTTTGACAACTAAGCGAGCCTTGAATTTTGTCAGTTTCTCATTCTCATCTCGCTTTAACTTGAACACCCACTTATTCTTGAGTGCTTTTCGGCCTTTAGGAAGCTTCATCAACTCATATGTGTCGTTCTTTAGTAAAGACTCCATCTCAGACTCCATGGTAGCCTCCATTTGTCGTGGTCTTGATGAATTTTTGCTTCCCCGTAACTTTCAGGCTCTCCGTCACTGGTTAGAAGGATGTAATTTGCATAAGGATCATCTCCATCATTAGTCACCAAAATATATTGAGATGATGGATACTTGGTGGATGGAATTTGCCTCCTGGTGCTTCTACGAACAACTACTTGATTATTCACATGCTGCTCCCCCTGATCAAACTCCCCTTCATCTTCGACTTCAGCATCTCCCGTGTCAGGTACATTTTCAACTCTATCACCTTGCAGTCCAACGTTGTATTCATGCTGCAATGGTGAATCATAAATGCGACTATCACTTGTTGCATTTGGTAGTACCTTTTTGTCGAAATCTGCAATAGATTGGTCTTCATGGAACACCACATCTCTGCTTCTTATGAATTTCTCCGTCTTTGGATTCCACAACCGGTAGCCAAACTCTTCTTCACCATAGCCGATAAATATGCATGGTGTCGCCTTGTCATCCAGCTTTTTCCTATGCTCCTTGGATACAAGTGCGAATGCTTTACATCCAAATACTCTTAAATGTGAGTAGGATGCATCTTTCCCGGTCCAGACTTCATTTGGAGTCTTAAATTCTAAAGGTACACACGGTGCTCTGTTGATTAGGTAGCACGCAGTCTTCACAGCTTCTCCCCAAAATTCTTTTGATAATTTTGCCATCTTCAACATGCATCTGACTTTCTCCATAATGGTACGATTCATCCACTCTGCTACGCCATTATGTTGAGGGGTGCCAGGAACTGTCTTCTCATGTCTGATGCCATGCTTTGCACAATAATCTCTAAATTCGTGCGATATGTACTCTCCGCCATTATCACTACGAAGACACTTCAATTTTCTTCCAGTCTCCCTTTCCACCATAGTGTGGAAAATTGTAAATGTCTGGAACACCTGGTATTTGGATTTCAACAAATACACCCAAACTTTTCGTGAAGCATCATCGATATAAGTAACAAAATACTTATGCATACCTAATGATTCTTCTTCTATCGGGCCACACACATCTGAATGTACAAGATCTAGAATATTTTCTTTCCTAGTGAAAGTCTTTGAAAAACTAATTTTCTTATGCTTGCCATATAAACAATAATCACAAGAGTCTAGTGAGTTACCTTTGGTAACAGGAATTAGTGACTTCTTTGCCAACAACTGCAGTCATTTCCTACTAATGTGGCCAAGACGTCTATGCCACAAACTTGAAGAAGATTCCTCAACTGCATTCAACTCACTCTTGCATATCTTTCCATAAGTCTTGTAGAGTGTGCAACACATTTTTCCTTTGGCAACTACAAGAGATCCCTTGGTAAGCTTCCACTTTCCATCACCACCATGATGATGAAAGCCTTGTCGATCAAGTACACCAGTTGACATAAGATTGAGACGTAGACCAGGAATATGTCTCACATCTTTCAACAATAATTGACAGCCCACATCTGTATGCAAGCAAATATCTCCAATCCCAGCAATATTGGAGTAGCTATCATTGCCCATCTTCACTTTACCAAAGTCACCTGCTTTGTATGTAGTGAAGAACTCTACGTGAGAGGTGTCATGAAACGAGGCTCCGGAATCAACGATCCATTGAACTCCAGGATTATCAACTAGTAGACATTCACCTCCAAGTGACAAGAACTCACACTCATCATGAGACACCGCAGCAGCAACATTGTTTGTGTCCTCATTTTGTTGATGAGTAGCGTCTTCTCTAGCTTCTTTGAATTCCCGCTTCAATTTGTTACAATTTTTCTTCATGTGGCCTGGAAGACCACAATGATGACACTTTCCGTTGAACCTTGTTCTGGATTTGCTCATACTCCTTTCGTGACCTCTAGGTCCCTTGCTTTTGCTCATTCCTCTCCTCTCCGCAACGAAGAATTGACCATTTTCTGAACTTGATGAAGAACTCCTTCTTGTTTCTTTGTTCAACATATTATCTTTAATATTTTCCATAGATAATACACAATTTGGAGCAGAGTTACTTACAGTGACAACAAATGTCTCCCAGCTATCTGGTAACGACCCGAGCAGCAGCAACGCTTGTAACTCATCATCAATCTTCATGCTCATTGTGGCTAATTGATTGAGTACACTCTGAAAGTTGTTGAGGTGCTCGGTCACTCGAACGCCTCCCCGATACTTCATGTTGACGAGCTCTTTAATGAGAAAAGCTTTCTTGGCAGTAGTCTGTTTCTCAAATAAGGACTCCAGCTTCAACCAAAGCTCATGCGCGCTGGTTTCATTGGCAACATGGTGAAACACACTATCGTCCACCCATTCACGAATATGACCGATGGCTTTGCGGTTCATTTTCATCCAAATTGCTGGTGAAATCTCACTTGGCTTGGCATCGTCTCCCTCGATCGGCTCATGCAAATATTTGCAATAGAGAATATCCTCCATTCTCGGCTTCCAGGTAATCCAGTTGGAGTGGTTGAGTCTGATCATGGTACTCCGTGATCCTTCCATTCTAGCAGCTCCCAGTCAGAACCAGGAGCTCTGATACCACTGTTAGGGAATGCGGAAGAATGAACTGAAGAATGGAAATCGAAATAACTCACAACCACAAGCGAAAATAAAATGAAAGAGAACACCGGAATTTAACGTGGTTCAACAAAGTGCCTACGTCCACGGGTAGTAACAATAAAAAACCTCCACTATACGAAGAAAGGTTACACTGAGAGAAACACTACTTCAAGACTCACACTTGAAGGGATACACTCTCACACACTTTATTTTGCTACACACACAAAACTCTCTACTTGGAGTTTTCTCTCTATCTCTCACTCTTAATCACACACAAGATTATCTCTCCCTTATTGTTCTTCTATGTTTATTGCACCACTTCTCATGCCTTTATATAGGCAAACATCTTTGTGCAATTCATGCATTTGCATGTAACATGCATAGAAGCAAAGTCAATGTTCTTCCTTGATTCATGATCAATGTTGGCATGCCCATCAATGCATTCTTCTTTCTTTGTCAAACAAATCAACCACCTACCACCATAAGGTTGTAGATTTATTTCTTACCTTCAACAAAGGTTGCTCCAAGTTTCAACAAAACCAACTCCACCAATTAATGGGTCATCAAAGCAATAGGTGTGCTTGATTTACTCATATGAACATCATATAGTTTTCACACCTTCATTAGGGAGGGATTGACCCTATCACTTTCCTATGCTATTATATTTTAGATTCAACAAATTAAACACTTTCTCTAGCGACAACCGCAATTGCAAATTTTCAAAAGGAAGAAAGAGATATTGGGTAACAAACCCTATAAATGCCGGTTAGTAACTAAAAGTACATGCAGTGGTTGTTCTATCATTTATCAGCACAAAAATGATGATGATTAGGCTCGAGGAAATCAGAGAAAGCTTCACATGATTAATATAATGACATCAACAAGTACATAATTTCATGCCTAACTAATTATTCAATGAAAAAATGCACTAATTAAGATATATATGCATGCGTGTCTGAGGATAGTACGGGATGTTTTGGTTGCTTTGGTTCTTTTTTACAGGATCCAGTCCCTGAAGTTCAATTGTCTTCAAAATCCTATAAAACGAGTTGTATGGCTGATCTTGAGTTGCAGTCTTAGTGATGTCGCTACTTTCTCGTTACCGGAATTCTATTAAAAATGTTAATCGTTGTTTACATATTAATTTGGCTCGAATTCTGTCAATAGATCGATGTGAAGTGTAATCAAAACAGAAAGCTTACAAGTTATGAGACTTGAATACTGCCACATATTGCAAATCGAATTCCGATTGAATATCTACATTTCTCTGGCTCATGCACTTTTTAGACTGTTTAAAAAATCAAATTCTTATATTCATCCATACTTAATATGACATACCGCAATCTTTTCTCTCGCTCTCTCCATTAAGCCTCTGCCAGGTAGGGTTAGGGTTTCGGGTGAAAACCAAGATAGTGCGGCGCTCTCTTTTCTATGGCGGCCTCGATTGCATCCATGACGGCGCTACTAGCCTCAAAGTTGTCTCTCCCTCACCAAAACGAACCTATGGACCTCGGCAATCTCAATAGGTTGGAGATAAGGTTCCTCGCACCTCGTTTCTACCTTGTTGGCAAACTCAACACCGCTAGAGTAGTTGCTTTTGATTCTTTTAGAAGTGTTGTTCAATCGATGTGGCGTTTGAACGTGCCAGTAAGGTTCAAGCACGAGGAGATCATTTTCTGTTCACCTTCAATAGCGAAAATGATGTGCTTCGCTCCTAGAAAGGTGGTCCTGGGGGATTTCAGTGCTCCATAATTTTGATTACCGATTATGACGGATTTTCAAAAAATATCGTGGCGGTTCCCTTGAACTTTGTCTAGATCTTGGTTGAGATCAAAACGCTTCTAGCGGCTCCGATGACTATTGCCACGGTTGGAATCGTTGGAGAAATCAGAGGCCCCGTTTTACAAGTTGACAACGCCAATTTGGGCAAAGGAATGGTTAGTGCCGGTTCACTTCACCTTGCCTCTGCATGACCTGGTTCGAATGGATAGGCGGCTTCGCAACTAACCGGAGGATGTTATTAAAGTGGAATACAAGTACGAATGCCTCCTTGGGCATTGCCGGACTCGTACCATGATCAATCACAGAGGACAACCTTGTCCCCAAGAGGCAGAGCTCGAAAACCCCCAGCCAGAACAACAACTACCCCGGACGGTGCCACCGGCTCCTGCAATGGTGTTCCGTGGAAATGTGGCTCCGTTGTTGGCCCCTCCTCCACTCTCGGTGCCTCCGCTCTCATAGGATATGAGGAATGTGTAAATTCGGTCTGTAGGGTTGTGTTGTCTTGTGTGAAGGTCTCGGGAGGGCAACGCCTCGGTGAAGAGGGGAGGTACACCGGCAGATAAGTGGAGCAACAATGGGTCTTTTATTGGATTGATTAAACTAACCCTTACATTGTTAGGGCTGCATGCAACAACTAAGGAAGTCCTTGGAATCCGACGTCCTGGTGTGTCACGGCAAAGTTGGGTCAGCCCCGTGGCAGCAGAAACAAGAAGTCGGTTGCGCGGTGTACACTTAACCCAGAGCTTGATGTGGAGCTGAGCATGACATTGGCGGAGTTGGTTCGTGGACAAGCTAGGTCGGGTCATGAGGACTTCATTTATTTTGACGCGGAGCAAGAGCGGTCCCTTGTGGATGATCAAAGCTTTGGTGATAATAAGGCATTTTTATTGGTTTTTACTTTGTGACAGGTTAGTTTGCATCGAGGTGGTTTGTGATGGGTTCAACTGCTGTGCATCACTGTATGATATACACATATAAATGAATGGTGGATAGAAGGTTGTCAAAAAATACACATACTGTGTGTGGGAGTGTGTATGGTGGATTATGCAGCTGCATAGGATGCAGCTGCGCACAGCAGAATTTCCCGTTTGTGATCTCTATTGGTTGGCCATTGCGGTCATATTATGATATATTATAGCTAGACTAGTTCCATTTTTCTTTAAAAAAAATACTAAGTATAACTTCATTGCTTATTACACCTCTAAAATGGTTGAGTGTACCTCCTATAGATAATTAATATACATTTGAGTTGAACTCAATCAGAAAAATAGCAAATATAGAGGTACACTTAGTCATTTCGGAGGTGCAAATAGAACTCTCATTTTCTCACACACGACAATCAAAAGGCTTGAATTATGAAACGCTTGAAATCAAAAACCAAGAAACGATTGGTACCTAGGGTATATTGAAATCTGATTTTAAAAGATCTTCATGGAGTTCAGGTAGTTATATACACATCTACTTACAGTAAACGATGAATTTGTCAATTTATAGTCTTATACATATATACTTGATCATAAGATCATTTCTATCACGCTGATATTTGACCATCTCTGTTGACCCCTGACCTATATTCTTAGCAAAATGGCGTTCACTCACATTGTCGAAAACTGTACTCTTCATATACTACCTGACCTATACTCTTCATTTCGGGAGTGTACACTTTAATGGCTAAAATAGCATTAGGAGAAATTCTTACTGCAATAGAACAGAGATCATATATAAATAATTGATACTCCAAATGAGGTGAGATTTCTATCTATGCCTATGTTGTTAGAGTAATATGATATCGTAGGTAAGGTGGCTCTCTCTTTCTCTCCCCCGAAAGAAAGCCGACCGGTTTTCAGGGGTTAACGGTTAGCCTTCGGCCTTCCTGCGTTATAATGGCTTCCTTTCTCTGGCTACAAGGTGCAGTGGCTTTCTTTCTCGATCTAGAAGAAAGGCCAATATATGTCATTTCCACCGTCACGTTTTTTTTTCTCTCGATTCATATCTAAACGGACCATGAAAGAGCAATCCCTACGTGCCCCACTATCTGTTTTCTTGTTCCGGTGGTTGCAGTTGCACCATGAGAGAGAGAGAGAGAGAGAGAGAGAGAGAGATGGTCCATATAACTGGTTGTTTCCATATAACTGGTTGTTTAAGAGGTGCTTTTCAATTGAGATTTTAAGGTCGAGCGTCTCTGTGGATGTGAGCTTCCCCTCTTACACTTGTAGTTGCATTTCTAACGGGCCGGATCCTCTACAGCCCGGTGGGGCCCCTTGTTGATACCCACATTCTTGGACGCTCTTTGTAATGTAATACTGTAGCCCTTGTAGGTGAGGTGGGTGTCTTCTCGGAGGCATAGTGAAACAACCCCGTACTAAACAAAAGATTAGTATCCCATGTGTGATGTGTCCCATGAGAAACCATTCTTTCATGTATGTTTGGCCTTTCTCTCACATCAAACTCATATATATAGTCGTCTCCTACATACTCCTTTTGCGTACAGCAGCTTGTTCATGATCTCTCTCTCTCTCTCTCTCTCTCTCTCTGAGCTTCTGAACAGTTCCATCTTAGTTGTCTGGAGGGACAAATTAACTTTTTCTATTACAGCTCTAAATGACTGAAAACATGAGTATATCTGTGAATGGAAAATCTCAAGTGCCTCCTGGTTTCAGATTTCATCCAACTGAAGAGGAGCTCTTGCAGTACTACTTGAGGAGGAAGGTCTCCAATGAGAGGATTGATCTCGATGTCATCCGCGACGTTGATCTCAATAAGCTTGAGCCGTGGGATATACAAGGTACGTACATATATCAGACTACTAAAAGATTTGATGTTGGTGTTCAAATGTATTCATATGAAGTAATCCGAATTCTGATGTTGGTTTGCAGAGAAGTGTAAGATAGGAACGACGCCGCAAAATGATTGGTATTTCTTCAGCCACAAGGACAAGAAATACCCTACCGGAACTCGCACAAACCGTGCAACGGCTGCCGGGTTCTGGAAGGCCACAGGCCGTGATAAGATGATAAGCAGCAACTGCAGGCGGATCGGTATGAGGAAAACTCTTGTGTTCTACAAAGGCCGAGCTCCCCACGGCCAAAAGTCATATTGGATCATGCACGAGTATAGACTCGACGACACCACCACCAGCACAACTAGTGTAAGTCATTTAATTCAAACCTAGAATTCCAGTCCTCATGAGGACATGCATATTCAACTGTGGACTTCACAGACCTCAAGTCCACAGGCATGTCGAGTTTACACTCATAGACATATTAATTTATCGTTCTTGAACACTTTATTTTTGTAATAATTAGGTCTCGATCACTGTCGTGGGAGAGGCAGCAGAGGAGGGATGGGTGGTTTGCAGAATCTTCAAGAAGAAAAGTCTCCACAAAAGCTTGAGCAGTCCTATTATGAGCACTACTATTTCTACATCTATCACTGCAGAACTTACAAGAAGTTCAAGCCAACTGTTTGACGACGATGATCACGAGGGAGCCTTTGGGGAAATGCTTCAGTACATAGGAACAAAAACCTGCAAAAAAGAGATTAATGATTTTCATCCCCTTAACACAGGTATCAATAATCACATCAATGGCTACCATGATCATGACGATAGGTTCCTTAAACTTCCAAGCCTCGAGAGCCCAAACTCCACCAGCAGCCAGAACTATTACCAGCCAATTATCAATCGAGAAGACATGATCATACATCAGAATGAAGGAACTGTGATTAACCAGCATCTACGATTTCAGAACGTGGACGACTCTGCCAGCCTCACCAACTGGGCAGCACTTGATCGTTTGGTAGCTTCACAACTCAATGGCGGCCACGAAACCGGGTTGTCTAAGCAATTTGCTTGTTTAACTGAACCCACTAATATGAATGCATTTTGCAGTTTTACCACTGATAATGAACTCCAATTACCAAGTACATTACCATCTTCAACTTCGTCGAATTCATCCAGCAAATCATACCATGCCACCCTTCACGACTACAGCACCGACGAAACTGGTCTGTGGAGTACTTTTGCTGCATTGTCATCCTCCGATGCACTATGCCACGTGTCGAATGCTCATATATAACAGAACGCCTCGTTATACAATAATATATATAAGGAATATTACAACAATATAAGGATATTATCTATGTATTACTCCTTTATCCACAGACGAGTATAATTACAGCGCACTATTAGTAATGTGAGATATTGTGTTACATGATTGCTGATATCTGTAAGATAAATAAAGGTTATGTTTCAATGAGAATGGTCTAGTATTTGATTTCTTCCTGCGATTGTTAGTGCCTTTGTGGTACAGAGCGATCATGATTATCTCTTTCTAACTGCAATCATAGTTGTTCTAACTTTTCTATCTTCTAAGATGATCAATTAGGTGATATAAATGGACCATTTATACATAATCATTATCAGCAATTAATATCTTTAATCACGTGGCTTGTCGGTTTGTTTGAACTTAGAAGGAGCTAGGTGCCGAGTCCATGGCTCAACCAATTCGAGCACTATAAAGTATAAACTGATCATTGTGATTAATCAAGATTCAAAGGTTTGTGTTATCATAAAACCAGCTAACCCAGAGAGAGAGAGAGAGAGAGAGAGAGAACACGTTTTCATTCCTTTACGAAGTCACCTTAATTAAAAGGAATCGATTCATAGAGGTCGAAAGTTGAAACGCAAGCTTTACCGACTCGAGGAGAAATAGGCTCATTCATAGTCTAGACTGCCATAAACAAAAACAAAGTAGATCCTTCAGAGGTTCTAAATTGCTTACTCATATCCTTGGTGTTGATCGATCATGAGTATAGTAGATTGACAAACACGTCTCGATCGACAAACCATAAATCACAAAAAATTTAACTTAATAATTACTGGAAATACCAATCCTCAAAGGATATCACTTTGGAAAAGTAGATTGAAGGCCAACACTATAGAACCAATTCTCTGTAGGATTATACATCAATAAAGTCATCAACACAATGACATCAAATAATAGTCATGACTTATGAACACAAAAGACTACCATTAAAGATATTGCATAGTCAAATTTGTTTTATTATTATGTTAAGTAATTAGATTGTATGCTTAATTATTTGGGGTTTAGATTGATGTTGGATCCTCTAAATCTTTAGGCTACCTTCAGCAATAGCTAAATGGTGTTATAGGTACGTAGCTATATGCATGTGTGTGTGTGTATCATGCAATCATGCGCATATAGAACAGTGGGGGACATCTAAGTTATATGACAACTAAATTAAAGCGGAAAAATAGACATGATCGAGTAGATAAAGAGGCCGGAGAGGACTAGAAGCTCGGGTGACACGGCGGATCCAACCCGGGGTTTGCTTCAATATTCACTCCCAAATTTTCAATATATTAGTGCTAGTATATATATAATTAGATTATTAGCATATATTTCTCCATGACCGTATTTTTTTTCTTAAATCTCATAAAAAAATCTTTAAATATTTTCTTCTAATATTATTACTCTATGTATTTAATATGAAACTGCAAATATGAGCTATTAAGTTTCAATCTAATTAATTTGAGAAAAAATATTTGAGTATTTTAATTTGTCATCGAATTTTAGAATATTCTGCTACATTCATTGACACTTATTTAAAGACTTTTATAGATTTCAATGTTTATATGGTTATATATTGTACTGACAAAATTTTTGTTTTTACCTTCGGCCAATTTCAAACCCATCCTATATTCGGATCCTAGATTCGCCACTACTTAGGTGGTCGTCAAAGCAACCATGTACTGGGATTCTAGGCCATGCCACCAACCAATGGGTACGTACGACTACCAACCCTAATATCTGGAAGATAATGGTTTTTGAGCCTTATTTTTTCGAATGGCTATTCATGCTTTCTGCTTATTCATTGGTGTGGAGCTAATTATTTGCAGGCACGCATAGTCGCATACCACGCTTCTCAAAATCTTTATGTTTAATTTCTTTTTGTTCTTATACAAAGAAGAATCGATCGAGTTCTACTAAAAGGTTCATACTTTTGTTAATGCATACACATGACACTACTCACCTACATTAGACAAAACAAAGTGTAGAGGCTTATTAATTACTTGTCAATTGCTATATATCTGCTGCTTCCGGTAGAGGATCATATATCAATTGACCTACAGTTTCGTTACCTTTAAGTCTTTAACACATTACAATCCCGTACTTCTTGAAAAAATATTCATTCAAGTATCCTTGGTATCGTACATATCATATATATATATATATATATATATATATATATATATATATATATATATATATATATAAGACCTTCAATCTATGCAGCACAAGTAGATCGAACTTTCAGTTGTAAATCTACATACATATATGTGCAGGCGTTCTTGGTTACGGACGTCCGGACCATCCGGATTCGTCCATTTCGGCCACCGACGACGCGCAACGACAGCGCCGACCAGTACAGCCGCACTCCCCTGCTCTTGGCGCTCCACCTTGTGCCGGCCGGAGGTGCAGCGCCGGCCTACTCCTCCCGGAATCTGCAAATTTCTGGAAAATTCCCAAAAACTTGATTTTTCCAGAAATTTGCAGATTCCGGGAGGAGTAGGCCGGCGCTGGAGCTCCAGCCGGCACAGGGAGGAGCGTTGGGAGGAAGTGAGTGCGTTTGTGCTGGTCGGCGCCATCGTTGCGCGTCGCCGATGGCCGAAATGGTCCGAGGACGGTCCGGACCTTCGGAGCTGAGATTTTCTGCATATATGTGTTTGTTTAAGACGGACAAGTGTAGACGTAATTATCATGTATCTCTGCGTATCTCAACTGCTACTTAAACTAAACCCTGAGCTACGAGGTTCAACTGCTACTTAAACTAAAATTAAAACCCTGAACTACGAGGTTCACTGTCTCTTCCTTTGTCCACTTATATAGCTTTATGATCACAGGATATAACAGAACCTAATGGAGGGGCACCCCAGATATTATCATGACCATGATTACGTACTTCGGCAAAGACAAGGGCAGCAGAAAACGAAAGACAGAAGCACCAAGCATGATTAATTTATAATTATTATCATCACTAATCTCAAATGTGTGCACAATCTCATGATTAGCGCGCGGTATGTATAACCATTAGCGATGTATGTTATAGCTAGCTTCTGCGTTGATCATTGCACATACATATGTAATTTTAGGAGAGTCTATTATGTACAACTTCAAGCACGCACACCAGCAGTTGATATTAATGTTCCCGTTAAATAAGATTAACATCTGTTATACAAAGACCTAGAAGCATGTGCAAAAATATTCTTGAAAAGAAAAAACTATCCTACATATCTGCATGTGTCCTCTTCTTGGACTCCGCCCCATTAATTAAGAAATCAGTCACCAAATTTTATTTCCAATTTCATCTATTTTCTTGTTGACATTTGTTTATTTATGCAAGTAATGTAATTTTAGGACCAGGATTCTCTCATAATAAATTTTTTTCTAATATTGTCTAATAAACAAATCTTGGTCATCCATTGTAAATCAACAGCCAATATGAGTCTAATGGTTAAAAATTTCTCATACCCCTCTCTCACTTTATTCCTTCTCTCTATCTTTGTAGCATTTTCTCCCCTCTCAGCCCCAATAACTTTATATTCTACAAAATTAGATCGTGCTCTTTATCTTCCATCCCCATCGATGCCGCCACCTACCTTGTCGTTGCCGCATATCTCTTCCTTTCTCCATGAAATATACAGAGTTTTGGCGTGCTAATTTCATGAATAACAAACTAATTACATGACTAACACGGTGGACACGTCAGTTACTCGCATGTACCATTACAATGCTTTATATAATTTGATTTTGAAGAAAGATTGCAGCTCCAACTAAACCCAACCATAACGTCAAAGATATCCATAAAGATTGGCTTTTCTCCAATCCGATTGGGGGTCGCCATGAAGTCTTCAAATAGTCTTTGGATGATGGAGTCTGATTGGTTATTGTGGGGCTCCTTTGATCTTTGTTCTTGTATTTATCACTCTAAGTTCTAGCATAAATGCAGCACTCACGAAAATGAGAGATCGGCAGCGGCGACCAAAGGGGAA
Organism: Argentina anserina; assembly: GCF_933775445.1. Taxonomy (NCBI): domain Eukaryota; kingdom Viridiplantae; phylum Streptophyta; class Magnoliopsida; order Rosales; family Rosaceae; genus Argentina; species Argentina anserina. The sequence continues at coordinate 16,530,821 of NC_065878.1, read as the reverse complement.
GGCGGCGGCGGCGACGATGGGGATGGAAGACAGAAAGGAGTAAATGGTGGATCTAATTTTGCAGAAAATAAAGTTGTTGGGGTAGAGAGAGAGAGAGAGAGAGAGAGAGAGAGAGAGAGAGAGAAGAAATTTTAACCATTGGGCTCATCTTGGCTGTTGATTTACAATGGAGGGCCAAGATTTGTCCATTAGACAATATTATAAAAAAAATCATTATGAGAAGATCATGATCCCGATTTTACTTAGTTAGATTTTTTTTTCATACAAGTCATGCATTTATTAAAGATATAAACATAAAAAATCAAAATTTTTCTTAATTAAGGCATTTTCTTTTATCAAATAGAGATTCTATTCTTTTATACCTCCTTACTTAGTAAACCTTTATTCTGCTTTTATAGATACCTAAAATACTATTTAGACCTCCAAAGTTTTTTCTAAAATGCCTATTATCTAATTTGATATATCAAATTATACTACTATCTATTAATTTCTTCCTATTCATTTATTATATACAACTCGAAAAATGCATAATAATCACACAAACTATCTTCTCGAATTAATTCGATCACTCTTTCACTTATTTTCTAAATTCATAATAAATTGGTAAATTATATTTTTCATTCATTGATAGTAATATCAACGTATATGTTTAACTTCTAATTAACGAGTTTTGTTCATCAACGTATATGAAATATTCTATCATTTAATAAACGAGTTTTATTTTTTTGGCTCAAACCGAAGTTTATGAGAAATTCTAGATAGTTATATATAGTTTATACATCAAATCGTCCACATTCAATTTGATGTTTATCAATTACACTAAAATTTTGACTAATGATGTTTATTAAAAAAAGAAGGTAATCAATTAAATTATTTAATGGAATTTTGACATCCCATTTTGGATTGTCTAGCAATAAATATAAATAATATCTACATTTGTATTTTATAATAGATTAGTAAAGAATTATTTTCCTTTTTATATTTTGATTGTTATATGTTTTTTAGTAATTTCATATGCATTGACTAAGTTAAAACTATCTAGAAAAAAAATTGAAGTCTAAATGTCATTTTAGAAGTTATGAATATCGAAAGTTACTCAATGCATTTTTGAAAAGTTTAATTATATTTAAGTATTGTTGTTTACGGAAGGAAATAATTTATAGCAAAAAGTAATGGGGTTGAAAATCAGATCAGCTGTGTGGAACCCAAGGCACCTACACCATCTTTTTAATCTTTTTTAATATATGTAAAAGTTAACGTTTAAGTTGACGTTAATAGACAAAGTTGACATAAATTTTTGTTTGGATGATTTGATTGGCTGACCTTAATTTTTAGTAATATAATATTGGGTGGTGTACCACCGAATCCTTTTCCGTAATTTTAGATATGTGCATATAAATTCTGAAATAAAACTTACTTCTGCCAGAATAATTCTATCAATTCTCATTATTGATCGATCATTGATTGGATAAATCGATTGACATCCTCTTGCTCCTAAATCCCAATCAAGCCCTACTTTTTTCCTTTCCTTGTTTGCTTTCTCATTTCGTTTAAAAAACGTGGTAATACAGTAGTCAAGCAAACGATTAAAAAATTTCTCATGAAGAAACTTTTGGAATTCTTATCATATTGGGGCTGTTTATATATCACTTCGTTCACAGTTCCCTGCAACTATAACACCAAAAGATTCTCTGGAGAAAAAAAGACTTTGACATCCATATTACAGTGGTAATGAAATTTAATTCTCTTCATTTTTATCATGTCTTCGGGTCAGTTTCACGAGAAACCGATTCAATGCACCTTTCGTTTTAATGTTGTATGCACACCAACTAATATGCATGTGACACGTGTTTTCTCTTTTTTTTAAGAACAGTTAAAAATTAAAAATTAATTATTTGCTTTAGATTTCTTTTTTGGCCCCATGTGCGTATAAATTCCGAAATAAAACTTACTTCGGCCAAAACAATTCTATCAATTCTCATTACTGATCGATCATTGATTGGATGAATCGATTGACATCCTCTTGCTCCCAAATCTCAATCAAGCCCTACTCTTTTCCTTTCCTTGTTTGCTTTCTCATTTCGTTTAAAAACGTGGTAATACAGTAGTCAAACAAACGATTAAAAAATTTCTCATGAAAAAACTTTCGGAATTCTTATCATATTGGGGTTGCTTATATATCACTTCGATCACATTTCCCCGCAACTATAACACCAAAAGATTATCTGGAGAAAAAAAGACTTCGACAACCATATTACAGTGGTAATGAAATTCAATTCTCTTCATTTTTATCATGTCTTCAAGTCAGTTTCATGAGAAACGGATTCAATGTACATTTTTTGTTCTAACGGTGCATGCACATTCATACACACCGACAAATATGCATGTGACATGTTTAGTGGCGGATCTATGATTGAAATGTCACTAAGGCTAACTTTATGCGAAACGTAAAATAACTTTTATTTGCGCGAGGCGCAAAAAAAAAATTTCTTCTTATATTAGGTATGTTGATATTTGTCATCAGAATGGAGCAGTTTCAAATTAATCTCTACACACCTATGTTTTATCTTTCATTATGTATCTATCTCGCCTGATGTTAATTAATAAACTTCACTACTTTGATTCTAATTTCCAAATAGGAAAATAAAATACTCAATATTTGATCATAGTCACCAGCCATTCTGTAACAGACAGTACATACTAACACCCAATTTCGATTCCAAATTTCCAATAATTCTATATCAATACTTTAACCAACAAACCCATATACCCAAAATCATAAATCATTCCAAATCAAATCAATAATTCTATAAGCTAAAATTTGATTCAATTTTGAAAGAGATTAGAGGAAAAGAGCTAAACTTGTGGACTAGTCCAGAGTTTCAGCGGCGCGCGCGGGGAAGTTGAGAACAGCGACGGGCAATGGCGAGTGGTGAGTGGTGAGTGGTGACATGCAGGCTTGAACAAGAACTCGAGAAGATGATTAGAAGAAGAGGGTGAAGAGCAGATCAACAGAAGCAGACGAGAAAGTCTTCATAGATTGAAAGAAGAAGACACGAAAGTGTGAGAGACGGAGAAAGGCCCGTGCTGATGTTTTAATTTTTTTTTTAAATAGAGGATTGAGTTTTTTTTTTCTGGGCTTCATTTTCACTTGGGTCCAACCCAGTCAAGCTCGAGCCCCCCTCTCTCGGTTCCTTCATTTGATTCATCTGAGCAGCACTGTGCTAATTGAAAAACGGGGTGGGTTATTCGAGAAGCTTGCCATAGAGAAGACCAGGGTGGTTGTGATTCTGATTTTGACTCGAAGAAATCAAAGAAAATGTCTCTACCTTGTAATTGAGTTATGTTGCATAATGACCAATTTTCAACATCCAATAGTATGTTCTCCTTTGATAGAAATTATTTAGAATGAAAGTTGCATCAAGGTGATGCAAGAGGAGGCACATCACAACGCACTAGAAGTGGACCAGTGGACATGGGTGATTGTGTTTTCTCAAGTGGCATGCGTGCATATCGAAGATCAATGCATGCATGCATCTCAGAGGCAATGGATGATGATCATTTTTTCTTGGCTGCATGATCATCTTCATCATATCATCATAAAAGATAAAACCCATATGAGATTTGGGTTCATGAAATGAGGGAACGAACGAGAGAGAAAGATAAAAAAATGGGTAAATTGGAAAACTGAATTGAAGTATTTATTTAATGTAAAAAGTTATATGCCACGTGTCATCACACCGGTAGAGTACCGAATACACTTTTCAGTTTCATGGCGGGAACCACATTTTCCCATCACTTTTTTCATGAAAATAATGCAATAATTTAAAACGATTAGAGACCTTTTATTCTACGACGTCTCATACGAATGATAATTCATACACAAACCAACTAGAAATTAGATTGGCTGATATTCAACGACGGAGTCTATTCAGCGCTTCAGCGGTGCTTGCGCACTGACAACACGTGGTTAGGCACGTGATTTCTTTTTAGGCCTTCCGTCTACCTCCGTCTGCCCTATTTTTTTGCAGAGCTCCGACCAAGCTCTCTATGTACTTCTCTACATGTTGGATCTGGGCAAGGAAGACCGTCTACCTTTGTTTGGTTATTCAAGAATCACAATTTTTGTCAAGAACAAAAAACAAATATGATGATATGAGATAAGATAAGATAAGATAAGATAGACAAACTCAATTCAATTTGCAGCAATAATTGCTCTTAGTTGACCACCATCCCAAGTTCTCTGGTATAAGAATCCAATCTCAGCAGCAATTTGAAATTGAAAATCATGGAAACCTTATCAATCTCTACCACAACAACACTTTTTCATGATCTCTGAAGCTTCAAAGATGAGCAGAATAACAACCAAATGTATTTACAAGACTATATAAAAGGAAGGAACCCAGAAATCATTGAGTTGCAACACTGATTGTTAACGCGAGAGTTTTCTTCCTTGTATTAGTATTATGAATCATAAGCTAGATATTCAGTATCCCACATTCGATTATTTGTTCATCTTCAAAGATCTATCAGACAAATAGATTGGTAGTCGTCGTCGGGCGGCGAGCCTCAATCTCGACGAGATCCTATGCACTCACCAACTTGGTGCCTCACCCAGAATCAATGGTACCTCCCTCCCTCCCTAGACCCAGTTTGCTATCCGTCGAATCAAGTCGCGTCTACTCCCTCCTTCTAATCTCATTACTTACTCTTATTTGCCTCATTCAGTCTTTAAAAAGATAACGGCGTAATGATCGAAAATGCCTCAATGTTCAAAAAGGCAAATGAATGGCTGTGATTGGTTCTTGGCATTAAAATATTCGCCGGTGACTGCACTCCTTGATGTATAGAATCCGTCACCCTTCTTCAAATTCAAATGCATGTATTGCTACCTTTGCAGTCAATTGGATTATCTGCATTAATTTCAAAACTGATAATGACCAAATAGAAATCTATACAATACTTTTGCATTTTGTATACAACAAATCTCAAAGATGCAGGAAATCAAAAGCAATTCAAAGAACTAAATGATAAATTAATCCACGTAAATAGCCTCAATCTTTTGATTTATAAACATGCAAGATCGATGACAAAGTTTAGATCGATATTGTAAGTACTACGTACAATATACAATAGAACGGGTTCTAATTAACATACAATACCAATCTTAAACGATGTTTACTGCTCTGTAGCTTGCCGTGGGGAAAAAATATCCAAATGCGACGAGGGAAATTTAATTTGGAAAAAAAGGTCGAACCCAAAGACTTAATTAACTAGCTGTCGCTGGATTGTATGTGTATAGAGTATAGACTTGCATAGGAAATTAGAAATTAACTAACCAGTTAAAACAACTTATTTTAACTGGCCGACAGGCTCCACCAGATAACAACTCTACAGTTATATAGAGTTTGCCATCACGTTATTCACGTACACTCTCTAGGTATAAAATGGTTGTTTTATAGGACTCAGCTGGTTGATCCTTCATTTTGTAGGACTTTGAAATATCCCAAGTTCATCATGATGAATAATGGGGCAGCCAGAAGTAATGTCAGTTTAGACCAAATTATAATTACAAATTAGGATAAATTCCTCCTATGATAATTGATGTTTGGCTACTTGGATAATTTAGTACCTGATATATGAAAACGGACAATTTGGTACCTAAAGTTCTCAAATTTAGGCCATTTTGATACTTATGTCAATTTTGACCATATTTTCAGGGTTATTTCCATCATTATATCTCTACTTTACTTCATTTTTTCATAATACCTTCAAATTGCCTCTATATTATCACTAAAAGTTTGATAACTCATCCACTTAGTATTTGTGATGATTTACGTATATAATTTTCATAATGTAGCTATCAATCTAAACTAATTTTAATTATAAGTAATTTAAAAAAAATATCTTTTAATAAAAATTTACAATTGCATAAAGGCATTTTATTTCCTTTGTAAAAAATAATTAGGATACAATAAGTATATTAAGAAAAAAATTATTTTCGATTTATGCGAAGTATATGCTAAGTGGAGTAGATATATAAATTTAATTATCTCCAAAGAGAGGCAATTATAGGAAGAAATGAAGAAAATGTGAATTTAATGAGTTTATGGCTAGAATGACGAAAATAACCCTAAAAATATGATCAAAATTGATAGAAGTACCAAAATGGCTTAAAAATTAGAACTTCATGTACCAAATTGTCCAAGTAACCATACTTTAAGTACTATATGAGGAATTAACCCTACAACTTATCGGGTACTAGTCATATATGGAAGGGGCGGAACTAGAATTTAGAGTTAGGGGGGCCTAATTTAAAATTTTCGTTGTTTGGACCCCTTCACACATGAAGGTAGAGGTGGCAAATGGGTTGGGCCGGTTCATTTTAAACGGGCCAAAATTGTGTCCATCCCGTGTTCGAGCCGACTCATTTTCTCAACTTTTAAGCCTGACCCGGCCCGGCTCACGACCTAAGCTCATGTCGGGTCAACAAGCGGGGCGGCCAGACCAATTTGCATTATAAGACACAATTAATATATAAAAATTGTATAATTAGAATATTTATTTCATATAACTATTTTAGAATAGTAAAATAAATAAAATACTACAACACATTTGATAATCTTATTTCTAAAATATTACATATGTCAAAACTATGATTTTTTATCACTACTTTGATGATATTTGTGACATAATGTAATTAAAATAATGAAATACTTAAGAGATTTATATTTAAAATGTCTAATATTCAATTCTCATTATTATAATTGTTTAAAATTTGTATAAATAATACAAAATTATGTGTTTAACGGACTGATCATGAATTTATTGTGTAGGAGCCGTGTCTAGCCCAAAACGAGTTCGGGCCAAACCAAACCTATAGACTAAAATATCTAGACTCAGTCACACCAATTACAATAGCATACTTGATTCGAGCCGAGCCAAGTTGAACCAGACCGCTAATAAATTCAGACCGTGCCGGGTTAATTTTTAGTGGGCTGGTCTCACACCAGATTCGGACTTTTTGGCTCACTTGCCACTTGAAGGTAGTTCTGCCCTGGTGAATGTGGGGTATCGCAGCGAGTTGTTACGTCTAGATCAATCTGAAAAATAGCAAGGAGAGCACATAAAAGAAAGCCAATTTCCAGAAGATAATGATATATTTCTGAGAGGGGTCAGCTCTAGAAAGCCGGATTGCTTTTCTGAAAAATAAGGCAGATAGATGGAGAATCAAATGTCAAAGGACATGAGTGGACATCGAGTTGATGGCATTTTAAGGTGTGGGGAAAATCAAGCTGATAATGCCATTTAATAAGTTAATTCCTTGGATCGATCCACATAATTAAATAATTATGTTTGTTCTGCGAGTGTTTTCTTTGATTTCGTTTGGATACATATATTCTTGTATCAGTGTATCACTAACTCCGAGGCGACAACAAAACATGAGGTTTATTTGATGAGTTTGACGATTTATCCAAGAGTTTTTTTCACCAACAGTCCCTCAATTCTGGTGTACCTACCAATGTGATACCTCAACTCTTAATCGTACCAATGTGATACCCAGACTCTAGTATTGCTATCATTGAAGTACTTCCGTCAGTTTTTTTCAACTTTTCCGTTATCTTGGTGACGTGGCAAGTACGTGAGGCCCACAAAGAGGGTTAAAAGACAAAATTAACCTCATCTGAGAGGAACAATGTTTTTCCCGCCCTTTACCTTGAGAAAGACACCTAACAATTCCAATTTTGGCGCCAATTTTCACTCCCTACTCCTTAATTTGTGTCTCTTATCTAAACTAAAGAACTATCACCAACCAGTCGACCACAATCTGATAAAACCTAGATCAATCTCATTTTCTATTTTTACCCTAGCACTTGTTAAACTAACAGAATAAATATAGAAATTTATATGGAACATCTCATTTCCACAATCTCATAAGAATATAGAAACACATAACTTAACGAAATTCAACTACATGTACCATTAGTTCTTACAAGCAAAAATCATGGCAGATCAACATAAAAGGTGGCAACTAATGGTACTTAAACATGTATTTGAATTTCGTTAAGTTATGTGTTTCTATATTCTTATGAGATTGTGGAAATGAGATGTTCCATATAAATTTCTATATTTATTCTGTTAGTTTAACAAGTGCTAGGGTAAAAATAGAAAATAAGATTGATCTAGGTTTTATCAGATTGTGGTCGACTGGTTGGCGGTAGTTATTTAGTTTAGATAAGAGACAAATTAAGGAGTAGGGAGGGAAAATTGGCGCCAAAATTGGAATTGTTGGGTGTCTTTCTCAAGGTAAAGGGCGGGAAAAACATTGCTCCTCTCAGATGAGGTTAATTTTGTCTTTTAACCCTCTTTGTGGGCCTCACGTACTTGCCACGTCACCAAGATAACGGAAAAGTTGAAAAAAACTGACGGAAGTACTTCAATGATAGCAATACTAGAGTCTGGGTATCACATTGGTACGATTAAGAGTTGAGGTATCACATTGGTAGGTACACCAGAATTGAGGGACTGTTGGTGAAAAAAACTCTTTATCCAAATTCCTTTTCAACTTGGAAAAGGATTCAATGCACCCAAGAGTACCCCCACCATCAGATTTCAACCGTCCATTTTAACACGTGAATTTATTGTTTTAGTTGGGCGTTGGTTGCTCTTCACAACCTGTTAGTTTGGCGAGTGACCGAGTTCAGTGGTTTGCTACTTCCCTCACGTGTTCTCAAAATCTCTTGTCCTTTATGCTTTTGCACATACATCCATCTCCGCTGACGATGGAATCGATAGAAATGTGGATGAGAACAACACCATGGCTTTCCTCGTCGTGATTCAATTCCAAAGATGGCTTTTTGGTTTTTGATTCCAAAAGAAGAAGATTTGGTTACACTACCGAGAGTATATTAAGCGCACTGCTAAAGTACATGCACCGACGGAAACTAACAGCGCGTGTATAACACCCGCCGTTTGCACATGAGTAAAGTAGCAAACCATGCGCCGGTTTGCTTTCTATATCCTCATCTTCTCTATTCCTCCTCTCTCAAATTATCAGATCAAAACCCAATAAACTTAAAAAACGAAATTGATCTGTTATAATCAAAGAGAAACTCAATTCGAGAATCAAACCCGAAGAATAAGCACCAACTCTGAATTTCAGTTAAGATATAGTCTTATAAATCAGTTTAGATAATATGGAAGGTATTGTTGTATTGATTCCATGGAATCCAATAAGCATGAGTAGAGGAGATCGGGGAGCAAAACCTCATTCATTTGAAATAAAAATACAAACGAGCAAATCTTTAGGAATTGAAACGCGCAAGGGTGTGCAGCGTTGCATACAATGTGGCTCTCATCCTTAAGAGATTATCTATTCCGACGTTGACAAAGGTATTCTAGGGAATCAAAGTAGAGAACACAAGATTATACCAAATTCCAGTAACCAAATGCACCTCCCTATCAAGTAGCAAATACTTTGTCCCTTTAAACAACCATCATGTCAAGCTAATACTAGAAGATCTAATTCACAGGCCAAGCATGTTACAACCAATTCAAGAGAACAATGCCACACATCTCTCTTTAGAATCTCATGCTTTAAAACATGCCCAAAAAAAGCCAACTCAAGCCAAGCCAAGCAAAGAAATTTCTCATAATATCGAAGCTAATCAAGCAAGATTAAGCCACACAAACCAACGCAAATCCACGCCAAGAAAAAGTGATTGAGCAAAATTCAAATCTTAGCAGTAACATGTTCAAGCCAAGCTATGTTTCTAAATTCCACATATACCAAGCCAACCAATGTCGTGCTATAACATTCTTTACCATAGTGGAATTCAATGGACAAGCAATGAAGATGTAAGATCTGTAGTCATATATTATCAATCAATCAATGTAATTGTTGAGCAAAATTCAAATCCTAACAGCGAGCATAGTTTCAACAAGGCGAAAAGACCAACATGAGGTCTCAATTTGTATTCAAGATTCAAGCTTTAAAGAATCAAAAGCAAGCATACTTCATTGTTGAAATGATGCTCACCTGGCCTAGATATCATGATTGATCTCAATGCATCAACTTAACTTAGTGTTCTGATTCCCAGCAGCTATTCAATGTTGCAGAGACGATATTCAATCACAGCAGAAAATTGAAGACGCCAAAAGCTAAAATATGCACTACAACACAGCAAGGAGCCAAGGATGACCCAAGCTATCATCACATCCGAAATAGGAGGAGAGGAAGATAGAGAAACCAATGAAGGAGATGCATATACTAAGCAACATAGGAGGCCTGACGCAATCAAACTACTAGAAGCCCAATAAATGAATTCCATAGACCAAATAGTCGAGTTATTCAAGGAAATACCATTACTGATGTCGAAGAGATGAAAAAACAAGTATGCAAAGTTTAACTAAAAGGTGACGCTTCATGCTAGTGTGATACACTCAGCTAAGTTATGGGGCCTAATATTTAGTGTTGATTATCTGACCCATTTTCATACTTTCATGGCCCATATAATCAAGGGGGCTAATGTTGATGCCTCTTTTTACACAAGCCCAAAACCCATCATATAACTCATGGCCCAAATCCATCTCAGCCGCTTCTTCCTCAAACAAAAGACACGTTCTCTCCTTTTGCTGCTGAGACTGGTGCTCGACCATTTCCGGCAAGACCAGAAAACTAGGGAGCGCAAATCACGCCTAGATCTTCTAAGATCTTTTTGATTTACTATCCCCACAACTTTCTTTGAGCATGATTTAAGGACCTCATAATTTTTGGTTGGTGACAGAAGCAGCAAGGTGTCGACCTATCCCTGCCATCACCGCCCCTATCCATAGACCACACATCCGAGATGAAGAAGAATCCCATCAACTATCGGTCCTTGAGGCTCTCATTCCTTTCTCAACTCCACTATAAAGAGGGGGGATTCATAAGGATCGAGGCCAACTCATTCCAACATTGGGGAGATTCATTCCAATTCAATCTGATCTCAACCCAACCCAGAAAAAACCTACTAGCTTCAAGCAAGAGAGCAAGCTCTATCTCTCTTATCCAAACCCTTACCCACCACACCTTAATCATCATCTCTACTACACTCACAAGCATCTAGCTCATATACCATGTCTTCGGTATGTTTCATGTGAATTTGATTTGCTGCTATGCCTTCTGTAAGTTTCGTGTAAATTCGATTTGCTGCTGTTACGGTCAAGCAAGTCTCTGTCGTTATAAGTGAATCGTTGTTGTTATAAATGAATCGATGTTGTTACTATCAAGTCAGATCAATCACAACAAAATCGTTCTTTGATCCTTTCCTCGATCGATTTTGGGCCTAGTCGCACCGCAAAAGCACCCTCTTACAGATGTTAATGCTCAATACATTCTGTGATTCATACATGAGGGTTTTATAAAAGTCTCTTTTATCTTTGACCTAGTTAGCCTCTTGAAAAAGGACTTTATTTTAATAATCATTTCTAAAACGTTTTTTGATAATTTTGTTTTTCCTTTTGGGAACATCGGATAAAAATTTTGTTTAGACGTGGTTCTCAATAAACAAAGTAAGGGGCCTAAAACTAATTTTGCCAAGAGCATTAAAAAACTCACGACCAGCCATGGGCGAGTGGGGGTTGATTTTTGGAGTGTATTAAATTTTTTTAGTGTTAATTTAACTAAAATACCAAATATTAGTTCAAATATTAATATATAATGCCCTCACAAAAATTTAAAATACAAATTATATGTCAATATGTTCCCACATAAATAATTTTATGAATATATATATATATATATATATATATATATATATATATATATATATACACGTGTGTGTCCTCACAGACCAATTAGGTCTAATAATTAAGAGAAAGCATGCACGTGCCGTGTGTCTTCCAAAAAATAATCTAAGGGTTACAGTGTAGGATTTGACGATACATTGAAGACTTGCAGTGATCCACGATACACTTGATAAGTCACCATTTTTTTTGCTAGTTTTAAAAAAAACATTATAAAAAAAATTTCTTAGGCTCTTATATACACTAGGGCCTCTATATATATATATATATATATATATATAATATAGTTCTTATCCAGAGTGAAGCTTCATTATGAAATTACAAAGTAAAGTTTCACTATAAAATTACAGAGTGAAGTTCCAATTTTGGCACATTTTTTGGTCAATTTTTTTCACCATAAGCGATTCAATATTTAGGTATGCTATTCAAGATCATCTCTACAAACTTTCATCTAATTCGGACATCGTTAAGGTATTGAAATTAGATTAAATCAATGAATGAATTAAAACTTTTCAACGTGAACCGTTCGTGTAAATCTTCATTTTGAAAGCTTAAACCATTGTCAAATTGGATGAAATTTTGTAGAGATGATCTTGAATAGCATACCTAAATATTAAATCGCTTATGGTGGAAAAAATTGACCGAAAAATGTGTTAAAATTGAAATTTCACTATGTAATTTCAAAGTGAAGTTTCATTCTGGATATATATATATATATATATATATATATATATATATATATAAAAGCAAGTAACAAACAACCAATATTAAAGACGAGTCCTGGAAATCATTATGCCATACGTTATATATATAGCAAATCAGTTTGAATTGGTCGAATTTAGTACACTGATCTCCTTTCATATCGGCTTCTATATATATTAACACGATTGAGGATGGTTTCAGACTTTCGGTACTTTGCAAGAGTGATAGAAACTGACGCTTAACCAGTTAACCATTTCCAAAAAGAGCTAGCTAGCCTTTTACCACCAAATATCTTGTATGAAGTTGATTCCGTAGCCCTGATATGGAGTTGATTGCTTAACCTAAAGAAGACACATAGCAAGGATTTCAATAAGAATTGCACCACCAACTGTAAAGTATATGATGTGGGAGGGATCCAACCCGGGCATAATCATGCATGTTTCTCCTGTGTCTATATTTCAGACTTAGCCACCTCGATCATAGGATAATAGATATCTGATCAGGTTAGTTTTATGCTAAAAAGCATTTCTGCAATTTAGCACTCCTGATAATATTATATAATGATGATACTCAATATTGCATGTTCCGCACAGAATTAGTATTATGGTATACTCATGCAGCTACTTATGCACGTCTGAGCATGATTAGAGGTGGAAAGATTGATAACTAGCTTGATAAGCCTGGCAGGATTCATTTGTCTGACTCTTATTGATAAATCACTTCGATCTGTCTTATACTTGTGTTCGTATTTTCAAAAGAGGATATCAGAATTCAATTCGAACATATGTGAGGCGCAAAGCGAAGAGATTCGTACAAAGACTGTTTGGTGCTTGTTTAGCCGATGATAAGTACAGATGACTAAATCAATTCGATCATTAGCTAGTGATTAATTAGTTGTTAATTACGGTCATTAGCGTGCATGAGTTTTAGTTAATTGAGCTATAGGTGACAAACACGTGTCACTCATCTGTACACTCGATCTCTAGTTACTATAAGACCTAAACTGCATGTATATTGCACGTTCTGGGTACTGGAGGCCAGGACTGTACATTACACCTTATTTTTTTAAGACCGTCTTGGACTCATATCGATATTGAGTCATTGATCCATGTTTGGTGTGACACAGAATTAAAGAGTACTTTGTTCTGTTTATGATTTAGAAGAAAAGTGTTATCTAAGACCACTAGTTTGAGGGCTAAATTGAAAACAACCTGTAAGTCGATCCATATATTTTAGTACCCAATAACACGAAATATGGTATTATCCAAACTAGACCCCTTAATTAGTTAGCGCAGTTCTAACTAGTCCCAACAAACAAACATGCACATAGTGTATACTCATTTGTTAAGATCGAATACATTATTAGGCTAGCAATTCTCAACTGTCGTATTTTTACTCTCGAGAGCTTAGTAGTACTTGGTTTAAACTTCTTTAGAGCTCTCATGCATATATAGAAGTTTGGTGCTTAATTTGTTCAGCTGCTGATTGAATGAGATGGATTATCTTTTTCTGCCTTAGCTTCTCCTTGTTTGAGTCGGAAACATTTGTGTTCTCACTGAAGCAGGCCCATGGACTAAATGTAGAAAAGTAAGGCTCGGCCTGTTATGCAATCGGAAATTTAGGGTTGATGAAGAAAATTCATTGCGGACGTTATCGCTTCTGCATATATTTTTTCAAGCGACCTCATAATGCATTAATGCTGCATATATCATTCAAACAAATTTCGACCAAAAAGCTCATCACTGATTGAAGTAGTGATTGGCATTCCTTGCTTAAAGTTGTACTGTGTGTTACGCACTGCCAATACATGCCTACATGGCTGGTTTATAAGTCCAAGAAACTTTGATAACAAGTTTCATTATCTTGTAGATGAAAACAACCACAGCGGCGACAGGGCTAACACTTGATGATTCTGAAGAAGAGTGAGTTTATGATATCACTAAAAGAAATAAAGGATATTCTTACTGGTAAGATACATATTTTCATTTTTTGTGAACTTTTTGATTAAGTTTTCACATCTACATCGTTTAACTCTTAGGTAATAACGTATAGATCACTTGTAAATTTTCAGCTAATTTAGTAATCGTTAAAATGTCTAACTAGAGTAAACAAATGAACAGATTAAATCTGCCGAACTTAAATAGTTAATGTTTATAATAGAAAAACACAATTTTGAGTGACTTAACAATTACTAAATTGACTGAATTTTTGCAGAAGTGATATGTACATTATTATCTAAAAATTGAATGATAGAGATGTAAAAACTCGATCGGAAAATTGGCAAAAGATGAAAATCGGTACCTTACACTAAGATATGGACCTCCACACAGGAATATATATATATATATATATACAGTCCCTATCCAGAGTGAAGCTTCACTCTAAAATTATAGAGTGAAGTTCCAATTTTAACATACTTTTCGGTCAATTTTTTTCAACATAAGTGATTCAATATTTAAGTATGTTATTCAAGATCATCTCTACAAAGTTTCATCCAATTTGACAATTGTTTGAGCTTTCAAAATTGAGATTTACACGAACGGTTCACGTTGAACAGTTTTAATTCATTCATTGATTTAATCTAATTTCAATACCTTAACGATGCCCGAATTAGATGAAACTTTGTAGAGATGATCTTGAATAACATACCTAAATATTGAATCGCTTATAGTGAAAAAATTTAACCGAAAAGTGTCCCAAATTTGGAACTTCACTCTATAATTCCAAAGTGAAACTTCACTCTGGATAGAGATTATATATATATATATATATTCTCCGAACGGGAAAAAGGCCAAGGAACATTTATCATCGTCAAATTTTCTATCGATAATTATTTTATACTCGAATGAAGAATTGCATATTTTATGAAATACATAGATATCTATTTCATGTAGGCCTTTTTATCCGTGAATCTCTTCATTAGCCACATCATAAAAACTCAATCTTGTTCACACATTCAGTAGCTGACCTTGAAACTTATGTTCAACTATTGTTTGATATAAATTCAAGAGTGGAAAGAATCTTTTTAAAAATGAGTTTTCAACTCTTAGATTTACATTAAATGGTAGTTGAGTTTGAGTTCCATGATCAACTACTGACCGTGTGAACGAGAACTTCATAAAACTAGCTAGATTGAATTTGGTTTCTTCCTTGGTCGGTATAATTAAACAATAAAGCTTAACGCTAGTTTTTCAAATACAATTTAAGTAGGAATAGAGATTAGTAAGAACTTCGAAAATAAGTAGGAACTTCAAGTTCTAATGCACCAACCACACATAGAAGAATTAATTAATATCTCCAACTCCTTACGTTGTATGTGTCTTCTTTGTGACCAAGTCAAAATTACTTGAGTTTTAGAGACTTTCAAGTTTCCACTACAATTATTATCACTAACTTACACTCTTATGATTAACAGGTAAATATAATTACCAACTGATATGGTTTGAATTAAATTCAAAGTCATTAAAATTCAAATGGTCCGAGACACCTTTTCAAAACACAACGTTTGCACAGATACATGGCCCTAACATTGTTTGATACCTCTTCTGCCTTCTGATGTTCTTTTTATATATTTTGAAAATATATCTAACAATTTACGTTCTCAATTGCATCGAGTTGTACAATCCCAAGTTTCCAACAGTCGGAGTCCGATGAACGGAGTTCTATTGTTCTAATTCGTCGTCATCCTTCTTATACTAGCAGGTAGAACTCAATATAGACACAGGTGACTGAGGAGAGGACCACGGTGGTCCATCAACCACATGACGATGACCTCTTACCAGTTACCAGCTGTTACCACCACGTGACGGCATGAGAGGTTCGTGCCCCAGTGTTCATTTGTAAAGACAGATCCAGCAACACAAAAACAGTATCCTCCTTTATCCAGAAAAACAGAAACCCTAAAATTTAAAAGATTTGGCCTAAAAGCTTCCACTGTAATTGGTTCCTGTGCACCCTCAACGTGCTCTCTCACTCTTCAACCTCCTCGATCTCACTCACCAAAGTCATTTTTTCCCTCAAACTTTTTCACCCTCCTCTAAATTATGAAGCTTTTCATTCATCTGTATATTCACTCTGACACCACCATTGCTGTCCTTCATATGCTCCCAAAAAAGTTAACCTATAGGTTGATATAAAAAAAACGTTCCAATATTTCTGATGAAAATGAATCTTATCTAAGTTGAGCTTAACTGCTTAAGCTTGGGCCAGCTGAAAGTCTCAGTCTTTTCCTCTGTTTCGTTCTCACACGTTAATAAAACTCTCCCTTTCACAGAGTTAAAAAGAGGAGTGGCACTTTCGTACACGCCACGATCAAATACGCATTCCCCCATCCATGTGTGTCTTTTAACCTCTCTGGAACTATGTGATCTTTCCTCAAGCTGTAAATGCAGCTGGGTTTTACTGTGTTTTCTCATGGGGAAGAAGGGAGGCTCGTCTTGGTTGACTGCTGTGAAAAGGGCTTTCAGATCTCCCACTAAGGACGATGAAGATCATAAGGTCTAGTTTCTTTAACTCCCCCAGTCTTGGTTTCAGCTTAACTTGGCAGATGGTGACTTTGGTTTTTGGTTTCTGGGTTTTGTGCAGAAAAGAGAGAAGCGTAGGTGGATTTTCAGGAAGCCAACGAATTTAAGTCAAGAAAGTCCAAAGGAGAAAACAGAGAGTGTATCAGTTGCTGCTGCAGAGCAAAGGCATGCTCTTGATGTTGCTGTGGCCACAGCCGAGGCAGCAATGGCGACAGCCCAAGCGGCTGCCGTCGAAGTGGCTCGGCTGACCAGGCCAACTAACCACTCCAGAGAGCAACTTCAGTTTGCAGCCATTGTTGTCCAGACCGCTTTTAGAGGGTACTTGGTAAGAGATCTGAACTAAACCTCTGTTTGATAAATGATAAGAGTAAAGGAAAGTAGAAGTGAGTGTTGATTGTTTTGTGTTTTGGGGTTTTAAGGCAAGGAGGGCGCGTCGTGCGCTTAAAGGGCTTGTCAAGCTGCAAGCTTTGGTTAGAGGACACAATGTGAGGAAGCAAGCGAAGATGACTCTTAGGTGTATGCAAGCTCTGGTTCGAGTTCAAGCAAGGGTTCTTGATCAAAGGACTAGGCTTTCCCATGAAGGTAGTAGAAAATCGGCTTTTAGTGATACTAATAGCAATAGCGCTTGGGAATCGCGGTATGTTCAAGACATTTCAGACCGAAAATCCATTGTGAGTCAGATTAGGTTTATTATCAAAGGGAATTTAAATTCATGTCTTTCAACAAAACAAGAAAGGATTGGCTTATTTGTTGTGATTAGTTCCAAGATGATAACATTTGTGTTTTGTTTGTGTAGCAGTCTAGAGAGGGGAGTAGTATAGCAGATGATTGGGATGAAAGACATCACACTATTGAGGAAGTAAAAGCAATGTTGCAACATAGAAAAGAAGCTGCAATGAAGCGTGAGAAAGCTTTATCCCATGCCTTCTCTCAACAGGTTTGTTACCATCTACTCTGTTTCCTCTGTTTTCGCAATTCAGTTACATTGCATTAGTTGAGCTAATTAGCCTTAAATGTCTGCACAAACGAAGATATGGAGAAATGGGAGGAGCCCTTCAATGGGGAATGAGGATGAGCTTGAAGAAAAACCAAAATGGCTAGACAGATGGATGGCCCCAAAGCCATGGGAGAGCAGCAGAGGAAGAGCGTCTACTGACCAAAGAGACCCCATTAAAACTGTTGAAATGGACACCTCGCAGCCTTACTCAAGTTTATCATCCAATTTCCGAAGATCGAATGCAAGCCAATACCACCAGCAAAACCAACAGCAAAGACCTACTTCGCCGCTCCTTAGAGATAGATCCCACCAAAATCAACATCAAAGACCTAGTTCGCCGCTCAATAGAGATAGATCCCACCAATACCAACACTTCCACCACTCCCCCATCACACCCTCCCCATCAAAAAGCCGCCCTCCTCTCCAAGTCCGGTCTGCAAGCCCTCGATGTGTTAGAGAAGATCGAAGCTCCACTACGTCTCAAACCCCTAGCCTGAAGTCTAATTATTACTACAATGGTGGTGTTGTGCACCAACATAGCAGGGGCAGCACCAGCACCAGTGGTGGCAACGCTGGTGCTACATTGCCTAATTACATGGCCGCAACTGAATCTGCCAAGGCTAGAATTCGCTCTCAAAGTGCACCGAGGCAAAGGCCTTCGACGCCTGACAGGGAACGAGTAGGAGGAGTTGGATCGGTGAAGAAAAGGCTTTCTTTTCCAGCTCCCGATCCTTATGGTGCTGTTGGAATGGGGGGTTATGGGCATAGCTTGAGGAGTCCAAGCTTTAAGAGTGTGGTTAGTGGATCAAACTTTGGTTTGGAGCAACAATCTAACTATTCTTCATGTTGTACTGAGAGTCATGGTGGTGAGGTCTCTCCTTCTTCTACTAGTGACCTTAGAAGGTGGTTGAGGTGATTAATGGCTGAAAATTGATGGCTAAGCAAGAAGTTTGAACTGTTTAGTGAACTGTAACTTTTCACATTCTTACTTTGATTTGAGATGTGAGTAGGATGTTGTAACTTAGTAAGCACTGAGTATTTATTTGGATAAAGATAGCAGAATGATTGCAGGGTTTCTTTCCATTTTACTGATTGGTTTGTAAGTTGAAGCTGCAAATGAGGCACAAGTTGTGTAATTTTTAACAGACTCTGTAACTCTATTGATATTTCCTCTCCCTTTACTCTGAAATGAAATCATAATCTTCATTTTTACACCTCCAAGTCCCACAGTTCCAGTTTTGTTAAGTACTGCGAAGTTTTGATGATGCATCTTTTCTATCTCTCAGAAGTTTAAGCTTTACCAGATAGTGATGTATGAAAGCCTTTTACTTAACAAAATTAGATTCACAATGATTCCGGTGGTTGATAGCGGCATTCATGACTACTTTTCCCCCTGCTTAATTAGTACATCAACAACAAAGTCTTTGGCTCTACGAAGCAGGCGAGTTCTTACTTTTGTCTACTGTGTGATATGCGGCATATGCCCCAACAAATATAGCCCTCAATTTGATTTTCAGTAGTGGAATGAACTTTGCAATTGGTTGGAACTTGAAATTATCATGATTATCTCCCACTTCATATTATGATGATGAGTAGAAAAAAAAAGAAAAAAAAAACAGAATTTGAGTTCAGTTCAGCTAAAGCCTAAAACTAGAAGCGTGTTTCATGCAATGCCCCTAAATTTGGCAAAATAGTAATGGATGAGGAATGAGATTCTTGACTTAGCAGCACAGCAGTTTCGTTCCTTTGGGCTTTGCGGTATGGACAAGGCCAAAACTTTCAAGATATAGATGTTTAATTAGAAAAAGAATGGTCTTATCGTTAAGTCAAATTGTTGGTAATCATTTCCAAAAAAAAAAAAATTGTTGGTAATCAGCAAAATTGTGCATGCCTTCAATTCTATTTTCAGATTTTCTGCAAATGATAATTATCATAGCAATAACATATATTGAACCTTAAATTTTTTTTGTATGAATAAGGTGATAAAGTACTTTTTTATATAATTTTCTTATGATGCTGTTATTAAACAAGTGATGTAGAATGGATGTAAAATGCACTGAGGCAACATCTAGTGCCTTGTTGCAGTGCCAAAGTAATGGCATTAACAACTACTCCGTGTTCAAGTTCTGCTGAGACCTAATTAACCAGTTAATGTTTCCACTAGAACTCGCATTCTCCTATTCGTCTTGGTTTTGATTCAACACATGGTTCGTACTCATACATAAGATATCAGATAGTATCCACAAAACTTGTACACCTTCATCTCACTCCCCACTGTTTGTCTTTCATCATGCACTGGAACGATTTCAATTCATTTCTGACCACTACTTGTAAAGCAAGAAAAAAAAACTTTGGTTTTAAGCTAAAGAAACCACAGCTAACCCACACACCTGTCACAAGGGAAACAGACACCACATATATCTATGGGATAGATGGGATAGTATATATCTATGAATCATCACCTTCTTTAAAGCATTCCATAGCTTAAACGATTTTTATCTTAGTATCTTGCTATGTATGTAAATTTTGTTTGCAAGCCGTACAACTCTCTATAAATAGTAAAAAAAGTATTTGGAAAAAAGATCGGTCCAAAAATGTGTATGTTGGGGCTTGGTATCCGAGCAAACTGTCTACTCTTGCTATCAATTCTGGTGTGTTCTACCCCTCCGGAAGACCCCATTAAGTGTTCATCGTCAAACGCAAACTGCACCATCACAAACTCCTACGGCATCTTCCCTGATCGAACCATCTGTAAAGCGATTAGTGTATCATACCCTAGTACGGAGGAGGAACTCGTTAACGTAGTGGCTAATGCAACCAAGAACAATAAGAGCATGAAGGTCGGGACTCGTTACTCCCACAGCATCCCCAAGCTGGTTTGCCCCCGCGGCGAGGACGGGCTGATCATAAGCACCAACAACCTCAACCGTGTGGTGAAGGTCGACGTTGAAGGGATGACGATGACGGTGGAGAGCGGCGTGACACTTAGGCAGGTGATCAGTGAAGCTGCCAAGGTTGGCTTGGCGTTGCCGTATGCTCCTTATTGGTGGGGACTTACTGTTGGTGGCTTATTAGGGACTGGTGCACATGGAAGCACATTATGGGGTAAGGGAAGCTCAGTTCATGATTATGTGGTGGGACTTAGAATTGTAAGTCCAGGAGCGCCTGAAGGTGGTTATGTCATGGTGAGAAGTGTTGGCGAAGGTGATAAAGATCTTAATGCAGCTAAGGTTTCACTTGGAGTCCTGGGAGTAATATCACAGGTATATGAAGTGTTCTTCTTCGTTTACGTAGTTTAATGTACGTTTTGGGCACTCTATATATTGCAAAATGCATATTTGAAATATATATATATATATATATATATTGTGTGTCTGTAAAAAGTAACAGATAAATTATTTATAAGAAATGTAGCATATATATATAGGGCAATTTCACTAAGGGATCCATTTTTTTTGTTTAAAAAAATGATAACTCATTAACAAACTTTTCGATTACATTTCTAAATCTCAACTGTTCAAATTTTAAGGTCTAATGTGTAGATCATCTTTGTAAAATTTCAACCAAAATTGTGATCGTTAAGGTATCAAACTTTGTGAAAGTAATAGACACGTCAAATCTGTTAGCTCTGAACCGTTTATGCTTTTAAGTTTAAATCCCAATTTGAATGCCTTAAAGACCTTCAATTTTGCTGAAAATACGGAGGTGGACATTTGAACAGTGGAGATGTTGAAAATGTAATCGAAAAATTGGTCAAGTGACCTATCCATTTTTAAACAAAAAAAAGAGATCTCTCACTAGAAATGCTCTATATGAGTCTAAATATATATTATTTAGACTAATATATATATATATATATATATATATATATATATATTAGTCTAAATAATGAATGTGAATGATGCATAGTTTGACAATATGAGTGACGCATGCATTCTAAAACACAAAATTAAAACTATGCTCAATAGAAACTTTTATCATACAAGCTAAGCTTTATCACAACAAAGATGTATCAAATGCATGAAAAATATTATTACTATTACTGTTATTTATTTAATTGTGCATATATTGAGTATATGGCTGAGTGTTGGGGCTTCTTAGATTTTTTTTCTTTTTAATAATGTCATGCAATTATGCTTAGTTGTAGTTGTAGGATAAATAAGTTGTGCATGAAGTTAGTTGTTTCCTTTGCTTGCATGATGCTTCATCATTTTACATAGTTGGTCTATTATATATATGTATCCCTTTGGTACGTGTACCGTGAATCATTGTCTGTGTTGAAAATGTGATTGTAATAACCTTGTTGACTTGCGTTTGACTTTGAATGAATGAATTCTCATTTCAAAAATTAAAACAACTAGTCTAAGAGATCAAAACTTTGGCAGGTTACTCTAAATCTGCAACCCATGTTCAAGAGGTCCATCACATATTTGAGCAAGAATGATTCTGACTTGGGAGATCAAGTGCTCAAGTTTGGCAAGCAGCATGAGTTTGCCGACATACTATGGTATCCAAGCCAGCATAAGGCAATTTACAGAGTAGATGATCGCGTCGCCTCAAACACATCCGGAAATGGTTTATACGATTTCCTTCCTTTTCGAGCAACACCTTCACTTGCACTGGCAGTTATACGAACGGCAGGTACTTTTCTTAATTAAACAATGATCAACATGATGAAAAACAATAATTAGGTTTTGAGTTTGAGCAAGGGTGGTGAAGATAATTGGGTTGTGAAATAAACAACGATCACTTGGTGCGTCCACAATTTATGCTGCTTCATTCGATTATGGTTCCATAGATAATGATTTATGTTTCACGTATGATATATACTACTACAGAAATCGCTTCACACGACGGTTAAAACCCGACGTCTGGTATATATATGTTTTTAAATTTTAATATTCTTATGACAACTAATATTTTAAGTAATCCTGTCTGTTTATTGTTTCTTGTATTCTAACAGAAGAGAACCAAGAATCCAAGAGTGATGCTGATGGGAAATGCTCTGGTGCAAAGTTGGTCACATCTGGGCTTCTATCCAGTGCTTATGGTTTGACAAACAATGGTAAGCATACACATTTGATCATACTTTCTACTTTTCTAGCTCTTCAAAATCATCTTTCTTGTTCTTTCTGAATCATATGGAACTACTATTCTGGTTTGCATTTCCACATATATAAATTAATGACTTTGGGATTACACAATTAGATTATAGGCAGGGGCGGAGCCACTAAGGAGCCTACTGGTTCATGTTCACCAGTAGCCTTTAAAACTTTCTGAGTTTGATCATGTATGCATCTAACAATTTGGTGTAGTAGACATGTGCTTTTGAATAAATAACTGGTCGGCCTGGGCCTTGTTTCGAATCTTTTTAAACTCCCATATTATTTCCTCCATTTTTTTGGTTTAAATTTAAACTCCCGGATTATTTCCTCCTAGACTAAAAAATAAAAAATTATGAATGTCTCACATCTAAATTTCATTCAATAAAAATTACCACATCGTAACTAATATTTACATATAAATTTATAATTTTAGGTCGAATTTTGTTGTGCACCAGTAAATTTAGAATTCTGACTCCGCCACTAATTATAGGTAAAATCTTTACTGGATATCCTGTTATTGGATATCAGAACCGGCTACAAGCATCCGGAACTTGCCTTGATAGTCATGAAGATTCAAGAATCACGGCATGTGCATGGGACTCAAGGATCAAAGGTGAGTTTTTCCATCAAACAACTTTCAGCATCAGTTTATCAGTGGCCAGAAGCTTCATTCAAGACGTGCAGAAGTTAGTTGAGATGGAACCCAAATCCCTCTGTGGAGTAGAAATCTACAATGGAATTCTGATGCGCTATGTCACCGCATCAACTGCTTACCTCGGCAAACAAGAAGATGCAATTGACTTCGACATCACGTACTACCGAAGCAAGGACCCAATGATGCCTAGGCTCCATGAAGGTATACTTGAAGAAATAGAGCAATTGGCGCTGTTCAAGTATGGAGCACTCCCACATTGGGGAAAGAATAGGAACATTGCCTTTGATGGGGTGATTAAGAAGTACAAAAATGCTGAGGAGTTCTTGAGGGTTAAGAACGTGTATGACCCGCTGGGGCTATTCTCAAGCGAATGGAGTGACCAGGTCCTTGGAATTAAGGGTGAGGTGAACTTGGTGAAGGAGGGGTGTGCACTAGAAGGGTTGTGCATTTGCTCACATGACATGGACTGTGCCCCAAGCAAGGGCTATTACTGTAGACCTGGCAAAGTGTTTAGGGATGCAAGGGTTTGTACCCCTTAATTTGATTATACCCATACCTAGCTAACATGCTAGAATGACAAATCTAGAACGTAATGCCGAAATTTTTATGCACCAACATAATCTGGATGTACCAATTGCACTCTATATATTCTCCGGAAATGGATACTTAATTCTAGCCAGAAAGCAACTGAGATTCGTAATGCCCCTGGGAATTGTATAATTGATCATGCAATCCCGAATTATCAAATTAATCTTAAGTGATTCTTAAGCAAGAGTTTTAGTTATTTTGCAGATTACACACGGCTAGTCCACGTTTTGTATGTGAGATTTCGGTTCTCACCGGTCGATGTCTCGTCACGATGTCTCGATGAGAACGTTCATGAGGCACAAGATTAATTACATCAAGATAGAAGTTGTTGACAAATAATAATTTGTTAATAACTTCATTTTGCAAGTTGATATACATCACCATCATCCCATCAATAAAAATCTGATCATGGTGATAAGGCAGTGATCATAAATTTTGGGTATACAATGTTACAATTATACAAATAAAAGTAATGGATCTTTCTCCATTGAATCATCAGCCCTGTTGCAACACTAATGCCTCCGCCATTTATATATAGCTCCCTGTACGTCTCTATATGAATCATAAAAAAAATAAAATATAGCTGATATAATGGTATATCGATCCCAGAAAACTATTATGCAAGCACTGTGAAAGTGTGAGCACCTAGCTCCGATCTTTCACATACACTAGTTTTATTTTGTTAAACAAAATGGAGTTCATTTTGTGCATTGACGCACAAAGGAGCAACACAGATGCACACCTGCCACGGAAACAAAAACTGACACTATCAATTTCAGTTAGATAGATAGATCACGTACAGAAACAACTACATTCAACTGATTTAAGTTTTAATCCAAGTTTGGAGTAAAACTTGGGCAACGGTTAAGCCAGATTTTAATCCACACTTAGAGATAGATAGATGTTTTAATCCAAACAACTACGTACATTCAACTACATTGATATATATATATATATATATATATATATATATATCTTAAATAAGGAGGTCCACACCAATGGTTTTGGTGCGGATTTCCATTTTTGAACCACTTTTCGGTCTAATTTCTTCATCTCCACCGTCTAGTATCTAGATTATATTGTGTAGATCATCTTTGCAAAATTTCAGTCAACTTGGTGATCGTTAAGGTCCTCAAAGTTGAAACACAAATAGACGGACTGAATTTGGTCAAACATGAACTGTTCATATTTTTAACAGAAAAACACAATTTTAAGAATATTAACCATCACTAAATAATCTCGAAATACTAGATTGTGGAGATAAGGAAATTTAATCGAAAAATGATGTAAGAATATAATTCTGCACCAAAACAGTGGTGCGGACCTCCGCAGCAAAAAAGACTGTATATATATATATATTCGAGCATCTCAAAACACGCTTAGCATGTGTAGATTTGCCTTGATCAGTAGATTTTGAGTTAATTTAAATAAAAAACTTGTATCATAAAATTGAGGAGCTTGTTGTCCACCCACTAACCCACTCACGTCCTCAATTATAAGATTTATATTTATATTTTTAATTACTATTTTTAGCCTTTGCTAAATTATCCTTAGAGTATAAATTATATTTACAAGTAATCGAATATAAACAAAAGGTAGTTCCATAATTACTTGAGAGGTAGTTCCATATGCCAAATTTCTTTAATTAATAGAGAAATGACTTAATATAAACGAATGGTAGTTTTGTAAATACGTGATAGGTATTTCCATATGCCTAATTTCCTTAATTAATAGCGATGTGTGTGTACTTCATGCATTAATGCGAGCGGAAGGGTATTGAATTCCATGTACGAACCTATAAAGAATTTCTTCTGCTCTACGTCAAATATTGTAACTTGTAAACAACCATTTTGAAAGAAAGTTGCCTAAGTTTTAATTCAAACAACTACACTCGACTACATTAAACTATATATACACACACTTCAAGTCGATCTTCATGCATTAACGATAGCGGAAGGCTATTGAATTTTGTAAACAACCATTTTGAAAGAAAGTTGCCTAAGTTTACATCAAAAAAGAAAGTTGCCTAAGTTTTAATCCAAACTTAGACAGATCGATAGTTGTTTTAAATTTTTAATGCAAACACTACACTCAACTACAATCAAGTATATATATACACACACTTCAAGTCCATCTTCATGCATTAACGAGAGCAGAAGGCTATTGAATTCCATATATGAACTTCAAAAGAATCTCATTTCTGCTGCTCGATCTACATCAAATATTGTAAATAACCATGTAAAAGAAAGTTTCTTTTTCCTTAATAAGTTTGGACACAAGTCTTACAAAGCCAAACAAATGTGTATATATAGATCCAAACTTGGGCACCAATAGAAAGCGCGCAGTAGCCTCTCTCTCTCTCCCCGACATGTCGATGTGGTTTTTTTTTCTTCATCTCATTTTTATCTTCGTGCTATCATTAATCTTGGTGTGTTCTATTCCAGATGAGTACATCAAGTGTTCATCATTAAACAACACAAATTGCACCCTCACGAACGCCTATGGCATTTTCCCGGATCGATCAGTCTGCAAAGCCAGAGGTGTAACCTACCCTACTACAGAGGAAGAGCTCATTTCAACAGTGGCGTATGGAACAAGGTACGAAATCCCAATGAAGGTGGCAACTCGTTATGCTCACAGCATTCCCAAGCTGGCTTGTCCGCGCGGCGAAGAAGGGTTGATCATCAGCACCAAGAACCTCAACCACGTGGTGGAGATCAACGTCGAAGAGCTGACAATGACGGTGGAGAGTGGCGCGACACTTCGGCAGCTGATCAGTGAGGCCGCTAAGGTTGGCTTGGCCTTGCCTTACACACCGTATTGGTGGGGGTTGAGCCTTGGAGGGTTGTTAACGACTGGTGCACACGGTAGTACATTATGGGGGAAGGGAAGCGCGGTTCATGACCATGTAGTAGGACTTCGGATTGTGAGTCCCGGTGGACCTGAAGACGGTTATGTCAAGGTCAGGATTCTCAGTCATGGTGATGAAGATCTCAATGCAGCTACAGTTTCGCTTGGAGTTCTTGGAGTAATTTCACAGGTAACCTCTATATATATATAGTCCGCTTTCGGTGCGGATGTCCGCACGGATTTGAAGTTTCCGGCGACGGCATCCCGCAATAGTACTGCGGACCACGACAACCACACTCCCTACCTCTCGGTGGTTTCGTCTGTGCTGGTCGGAGTTCCATCGGCCACACATAATGACCGAAATGGTGAAATTGCTGGAATTTGCAAAATTCATTCTAACTGTCGTGGGTCACCGATAGATCTCCGGCCGACACAGACGGGATCGCCGTGAGGTGGAGAGTGTAGTTGTCGTGATCTGCCTCACCGTTGCGGTCTGCCGTCACCAGAAACGCCGAATCTGACTCTTGAATTCTCATGAGTAATTTCTCAGTAACCTAATAACTGTACTCATATTCAACTTAATTTATATTATATATTATATATTTATGTCGAAAATTATCGTCCAGGGCACCTGGCACTCTGGCAGCTGAGGCATATAACGAAAGCTAATCAATTATTCGAGCCCTCGGCACAGTGACTAACTTAAACTTAATATATGGTACCTGAAAGACAGGATATAAATACTTCCATTAGTTTCTATAGATCCCTACGTTCATTATACCATCAAGGGACCTCTCATTGAATGGAAATCTTTCCATTTCTATCCAACATAAATTTTCCACTAAATATCAATGACTGTAATTTCAACTTGTAGCTAGATTTTTATAATGATAAAATCTTGTATTCTCTGACAGGTGACTTTGAGTCTACAACCCATGTTTAAGAGATCCATCACATATTTGAGCAAGGACGATTCCGACTTGGGAGATCAAGTGCTTGACTTTGGCAAGCAGCATGAGTTTGCAGACATAACTTGGCATCCCAGCCAGCGCAGGGCAGTCTATCGGATAGATGATCGCGTCTCACCGAACACTTCGGGCGATGGTTTATACGATTCCATTGGTTTCCGACCCACCTCATCACTTGCACTAGCAGTCATCAGGACCACAGGTTAATCATGTTGCTTATACTAGCCTAGCCATGGTTAATGTTATCCATATTGTTTTTTACGTTACGTTTGTCAGAGCGGTAAAACCATACGTTAAATCACGATAGCAGATCGAATATCTTCTCTGCGTGTAGTTATGCACACACAGTAACTGGATGCTTTAATTTACATAACTGTGTACGTACATCATTTATATGGGAAAGTTCTGGACCCTAAAGTACACCAGCACGAATTAAGTTCAGATTAGGAAAGCACACTTAAAACTTAAAGGTAGAAAAGGAGAAATTACTGTTTATCCAATTTCAATCATCTGATCCTTCTACTATCAGTACTATGAATAACGAATAGTTGAATATTTTTGTCCACATATATGTTCAAATAGAGGAGAATCAAGAATCCATGAATGACGCTTTTGGGAAATGCTCTAGTGCAAAGTTGTTCACTTCTGGATTACTAGCCACTGCTTATGGTTTAACAAATGATGGTACATATAATACATTTCCCCTTCTTTTGTAGCTTTTTTGGTATTCTCTTGGGTATGTTATATTGTCTTTTCACTCTAAATTACTAATTCTAGGATTATCGATAATGTGCAATAGGTGTGCTCTTCACTGGCTACCCCGTTATTGGATATCAGAACCGGATCCAATCATCAGGGGCTTGTCTTGATGCTCCTGACGATGCAAAAATCACAGCATGTGGATGGGACTCGAGGATCAAGGGTGAATTTTATCATCAAACAGCATTCACCATTAGCTTCTCCGTGGTCAAAAACTTCATTCAAGATGTGCAAAAGCTAGTTGAGATTGCACCTGAATCCCTATGTGGAACGGAAATGTATAATGGATTTCTACTGCGCTACGTTACTGCCTCAACTGCTTACCTTGGCAAGCAAGACGATGGCGTAGATTTTGACATCACGTATTATCGAAGCCGAGATCCCATGATTCCTAGGCTGTATGAAGGAATACTTGAAGAAATAGAGCAAATGGCTGTGTTCAAGTATGAAGCATTACCCCATTGGGGAAAAAATAGGAACGTAGCGTTTGATGGGGTGATCAAGAAGTACAAGAAAGGTGAAGAGTTCTTGAAGGTTAAAGATGTGTATGACCCGATGGGGCTGTTCTCTAATGAATGGACTGATCAGGTCCTCGGACTCAAGGGTGAGGTGACTATAGAAAAAGAGGGGTGTGGGCTAGAAGGGCTGTGCATTTGCTCAGAGGACATTCATTGTGCCCCAAGCAATGGCTATTTCTGCAGACCTGGCAAAGTGTTTCGGGATGCAAGGGTTTGTACACCTTGATTAATTTGAAATTTCTTTTAATATTTGAAAAATATAACAGTAATTAAAATAATAATAAATATAATAAAAATATATAGTGGGTAGAAATTATGAGCAGTAACTTCTATATCTCCACTTCTTATCTCCATTACTTCTATATTTTCTAAAGAAAAACAAAATTGAAAACCCTACCCACATCATGGGTGGGTGAGTGCTAGTGTATATATATTCAATCATCCTTGCATTGATCTCTAAATTAGGTCACATCATGAATATGATCCACTTTTAAGTGGATTTAATTCGTAAAAATAGTACTATGCAAAACGACCTAAATAATAACTTAGGAGAATTGACCGTTTGCACAAAAATCGTTACAAACTTGCCTATTTCAAATTTTCAATTGTAGTGTGCCCATTTTAGGGCTCATCAATGGGTCGGACTTTAGTATATTTAAATACGTGATGGGCCGAGTATTTTCACAAATATGAAGATCCAAGTATGCCCACCTAAAGCGGGCCTTGCGGGCTTTTACGGGTCGGGCATTGCAGGCTTGTATTAGAAAAAAACATAATACTCTTATTTAAGGGTTTGGAACAATAAAAGAATTATTAGAAAACATTCTAAAAAAAAAGTCACAAATAAATTCTAGTTTCAAAATATTGTCGATTGACACCAATAGATGTGATCGATATATATATTTAGGGACCTTGTAAAAATTTCGTCCATTTTGAACATGGTTTAACCGTCTGTACCTACTGTAAAATCGTTATGACATAATAAAACCTCATTGACCGGAGCTTTGCCAAATGAGTTTCGTCAGTGCGACTGCGCACGATAGGTAACAAAAATTAGGTGATTTCATATATGCAAATGGCTTTCGGTTTTCGCATCTTTGTATTGGGTTATCCCTTAGGGCATATCAGTGGTGTTTTCGGTTTACCAGAAATTTCGACGGTTAAACGAGTTTCAAATTGGATGAAATTTTTACATGGTCCCTACATATAAGTACCGATCACATCGACCAGTGTCAATTAATCCCGAGAAGTTTCCTCCTTATAGTCACTTCATAATGCGATAGTTTTATTTTAAAATCTAGTATAAAGGTTATGATACATTAGTAGACACTTAGGCGATCGACAACTCCAGTTTGAAATATGTCGATCGATACTAGCAGATGTGATCGGTATATATAATTGTATTATTAACATATATAATATTTTATGTATAATTATTACAAAAAAGACGTATAATTGATATATGTATAATATATTATATGCATGTATAATATTTTATTTATTGGCGGGCCTTTATGGGTCTTGCGGGCTTTTAGCGGGCCAGGCCGAGTTTCACACCTTTGAATTAAGCCCGGTCCTCTACCCACAGAAGTGGAGTTTGGCGGGCTTTCTCGCTGGCCGGGCCGGGTAAAAGCCCATCGGGCTTGCGGGCCTCTGCGGACTTTTTAGGTCACTGGGAGTGTTCTCTGAACATTCTCAAAGCCGAAGACGAAGCACTGGAAGTGTTCTCTAAACATTCTCAAAGCGGCCGAAATGGGCGACGATGGTCTGAAGCACGACGGTCAAGGTCGGGGTTTTGCGCTGTCAAGGCCACGCTCAATGTTGCCTACGAGAACAAGAGGTATAAATGAAGTGGATTTGGTTGATTTCGAACCTTGGGAGATTTAGAGTGTGACGGTGTTGAAAGTTGTAGATCTTCTAGAGACCAGAAATATATAATGAGAGAGGTATATGTGTGAGGGAGAAGATCCCATGTGGCTAGGACTTTCTACGTGAGCTTTGTAACCATTTTTTTCTCTTGAAATTGCAATGATTATGATGTTGATTATGAATCTATTTTGGATTTGGTTGGAAAGCTTCTGCCGATGGCTTGGTTTGTGAATTGGGAAGCGTAAATCACTGAATTGGTATGTATTTGTATATTAGAATTAGTGTAATTTGGTCATTTTCTGATGTATATATTACTGACAGTTAGTAAAATTATTATTAGTAGTTAGTAATATAATTATTGGGGATCAGTAATATAATTATTGAAAGTTACTGAGTGTTAATAATTTGTTTTTGGGTACTGAGTGTTAATAATTTGTTATTGGGGTTTACTGAGTGTCAGTAATTTATTATTTAGGGTTACTGGATGTCAGTAATTTGTTATTGGGGTTACTGGGTCTCAATAATTTGTTATTTGAGGTGTTACTGGATGTCAGTAATTTGTTATTTGAGGTGTTACTGGGTATCAATAATTTGTTATTTAGGAGTTACTGAGTGTCAATAATTTGTTATTAGAGGTTACTGGGTGTCAGTAATTTGTTATTGAGGTTATTGAGTGTTAGTAATTTTTTCTGGCGACCGGTGGATGGAATCCATCGGAGATGACTGGAATCAGATGAAGTTGGCCAGAATCCGTCTATGGTGGCTGGAGTCCGGCGATGTTGACCGGAGTCCGGTGACGGATGATCAGAGTCCGGCAAAGTGTCATCATTCGTTAACTTTTTCTATAATGAATATTTAGATAGATGAGGGTAAAATGGTCTTAAAATTATGATTTTTGTACTAATTGGGCAAATATTAATTTACTTTGTGTTGATATGGTCACATTTTGAACTTTGTCATTGTAATGGGCAATTTGAGAATTAAATTGGTATGAAATGGTCATTTTAAGCTATTTTTTATTCATACCATGAAGCCCCGTCTAAACCCTTACAAAATCGAGATCACGTAGAACTACTCCATGTAGAGGGGCATCCCAAGAGACTAGCATAATTAGCAGTGGCGAACGCAAAAAGTTAAGTGTTTGTGGGAGCCAAAAATTGAGGCTATAGCCTGTACAGACCACTCACTAGTCATTTCTTCTTCCTCTCCTGTAATTTATTGTCATGCATAACCATATAAGAAAAAAAAACACCAAAACTGATCACCCAGAGTTGTTGATCAACCACAGATTTTGAAAAATCGAGCAATAACAAGACCCAATTCCAGTGAGCTCTCCCCCCTAGCTTCGTGTTTGTACAGCCCAGCTGGCTGAATCCATCCCCAATACACCTTTGATCCACCACTAACACTACTTCAACCCTTCCTCTGATCCAACATTGCTCTAACAACGACCATTGTGACCGGAGAATGCACGAGGCCCCTAAACCACGGCCATAGTTCAAACTCGAGCCAACGCCATGAGTTGCTACCACCACTGTTCCTCAATCAAAGAACGCGTACCACCCATATAGCGTACGACTTTCCTACTAAAGATTTTATCCTGAATTCCTAGTCTTGTTTCATCATTATACATTTAGTTTCAACATTTGTACTGTTTGTTTGTTTGTTTGTTTCATTATGCCATCAAACACCCCAAAACTGAAGAAAAAAAATCTCAACATAATCGTAACGCCTAATTTCACCTCATGTACTTTATTAATTTCCATTAAAAGAATATGACGTGTCAACAACATGGCAGATTCTCATTGCTCCTCAAGGAACTACTCACAAGATTTACATGCCAGCGCACACAGCGTGTATTTGTCTCGGGTTCTTTCCCAATTAGGGGCCCCGACGAAAACTGAAAACCCCGATTTGGGGTTCGCCGGATAACAAAAACACACACAACCCTTTGAAGCCTCACACAGAAGTACGAGAAAACAGAAAGAGACAGCCAAACACCAAATCTCTGCCTTCAAAATCGCACCACTGGTACGCTACAAGTCTCACTCTTTTTCCCAATTCTTCGTTTGCTCTGTTTTCGCTCACTTACCCATCCCCAATACATCCCCGATTCGCTTCTGAGGCATTTTAATACAAACCCCCCAATTTTCTCGCAAATTCGGTGTATAGAACTGTGCCCAAATTCATTCTGTTGATTCTAGTTGGTCTGATATTGATGGGATTGAATGATTTGTTGGGTATTTAGTCTGAGTTTCAGGTAAAGTGATGGTTGTGAACTAAATTAGGGTTATTTTTTTTATGTTATTTCATTTCAATGGAGTGATATTGCTTACCCTCTGAACTAAACTGTGATTGATAAGGCGGAGGACGGTTGGCCCTAATAACTGTAAACTAATGAGTTGTTATAGAAAAGTACTAGGTCGAATTCCAAACTGATGATTAGTCTCCACTTGGTTTTGAGTCACTGTGACATTCATGGGTTAACAAAGATTGTTTCGGGTTTAAAACGAGTCTGTTAGCTGAATATATTTGATAGAGAAGGAAATATGATGAATGTAATGATGTAACAATGGTACTCGAATCGGCAATTATATGGTCCCTAGGTTGTTTTACTGCGGCCGTGGGACTTTGAGAAATGTATGGAGTGTCCTACGGCATTGATTTAGTTTTATTATTTGGTCTTTTAACTCTTGAAGTTTTCTGAGTGCTGAAATGTTTATATATTCTGGTTTTTCGCTGCTTGTTGTGTTAACTGTTAAGGAGTCGGTGCAACTTATAATTCTCCGACCCTGCAGCTTATTCAGTTGACAATTCGGTTAGTTATTGGGTGATAAAATTGCTTGTAAAACCAGACATGGCTGAAGGAGCAGAAGTTGAGGAGCGGGTGGATCTAGATGAGGACAATTACATGGAAGAGATGGACGATGATGTAGAAGAACAAGCTGACGAAGATGCAGCAGATGGAGGTAGTGATGAAAATGTGGAGGAACATGCTGAAGAAGCAGGGGAAGATCCTACAACAAGGGCTAGCGAGAAAGAGCATTCTCCTGAACCATATGGAAGTGAAAATGGTGGTGAAATGGTTGAAGAGGAAGATAAACCTTCTGCTTCTCTCAGTGAGGAGGAGAAAGAGAAGCATGCTCAATTGCTTGCTCTGCCTCCTTACGGGTCTGAAGTTTTCATTGGTGGTCTTCCTAAAGATGCCTCAGAAGAAGAGTTGAGGGAGCTTTGCAGTGAAATTGGCGAAATCCTTGAGGTCAGAGCTACGACCTTTTGTTTGTTTAGTCTCTCTCTCTCTCTCTCTGTTTTTTTTGGGTTGACCTGAGTGCTAGTTGGAATGTGAATATGATTTTTTAATAATTTTGCAGATAAGATTAATGCAGGACCGGGAAACTGGTGAGAGCAAAGGTTATGCATTCATAGGATTCAAGTCTAAAGAGGTAGCCCAAATGGCTATTGAAGAATTACATAATAAAACATTTAAGGTAGTGATAGTGCTTCATATAAACAATTTTACCTCAATTCCTCTTTAAGATAGGTTCAGCTCATCTTTAACGTGTTTCATCTCTGCAGGGTAAGACTTTAAGATGTTCACTTTCTGAAACAAAACATAGACTGTTCATTGGTAATGTTCCAAAAATATGGACCGAGGATGACTTTCGAAAAGTTATTGAGGCAGTTGGTCCTGGAGTTGAGCACATTGAGCTGATAAAGGTTTTATTCTGAGTCCATCTGTTTTACTTCTAGGTGGGTAGTAGTGTCAAGGCGTAACATATATACTGACATATTCTTTTATTAATTGCAGGATCCTCAAATCCCAAGTAGAAATCGTGGTTTTGCTTTTGTTTTGTATTACAACAATGCCTGCGCTGATTATTCAAGACAAAAAATGTCAAATTCAAGTTTTAAGCTGGAGGGAAATACCCCAACTGTGACCTGGGCTGACCCAAAGAGTACATCTGATCATTCTGCTGCTGCTCAGGTTAATTCAGCTGGCAATGATAGGTTTATCAAGCTTAATCAATTGATCACTGAGTCCTTTTTTAATGAAAATAATAATAAAGCTTTTGAGAACGCATGTGAGATAGCTTGTCTCACACATATTTAAGCTATTCGGAAGTTTCAAGTCGGCAATTCAATACAAGAATTTTGTGCAACACATCCCTTCCAAAATTCTAAATCACTCATAGGATTCTCATTTAAGTTTTAAACTTGGCTGTTATAGAGCAATATTAGCACTTCTCTCTTACATGCCTGACTCTTGACCAAGTTTTTGTTATACTGGTAACTGACATCGGGAACTTACTCTTTTTGTGGTAAGAGTGTGGTGGACTATTATAGTTTGTTCTTTCTTGTGAAATTTTTGTTTTCATGTAAATTCTATTCACGCACTGTCTTTCACCTTTCAAGTACGTGTTGAATATCATTTTAGAATTTATAGGGTAGAGAGTCAAAATGGACTTCCTTTTTGCTTTATATGTCGGAGATCTGTGTAAGTTCTACTTGCAATCTTACTTTGTCATATTCAGTTGAATCTTAGTTTATTTCAATTCTCATGTATAGTTTTCTGGTTTATGTAAGGCTTGGTATCACCTTTTACTGTTGATGCTACATTTAATTTTCTATCCAAACTTACTAATCATGTTTTCAGTTATAGTGCCTGCTTTGCGACCAGCCATTTTCTTACTTATATGCACATATTCCATGCTCAGGTGAAAGCTCTTTATGTGAA
Source organism: Argentina anserina (assembly GCF_933775445.1). Lineage (NCBI taxonomy): Eukaryota > Viridiplantae > Streptophyta > Magnoliopsida > Rosales > Rosaceae > Argentina > Argentina anserina. The sequence continues at coordinate 16,494,765 of NC_065878.1, read as the reverse complement.
AAACATTCCAGAGAACACTAGCACTGAGACGCTCAAGGAAATATTTCAGCGCCATGGTGAAGTGATAAAAGTAGTTATGCCTCCTGGCAAAGGTGGTCAAGGCAAACGGGATTTTGGATTTGTACACTATGCTGAAAGGTCAAGTGCTCTGAAGGCAGTTAAAGATAGTGAGAAATATGAAATTGATGGTATGTTTTACACGCCTCTTCTTTGTGTTGTTGGGAAATTAAGATCATCAAGACAATTCTTTTATGTGATCTGTCCACTCTACTAGAGTTTTTAGCAAAGAAGTGTATAGGATATCATGCTATACGATTTAGATATAGATCAAATAAGTACCCACTTGACTATATTCTTTTCATCCTTGTGGGTCTACGAAATTAAATTTTTGAAGAGATTAATAAGAGTTCTTACTGTTGCATGTATGTTTAGTTGATATTGTTGAAAGCATAGGGAACTTGTCAGTAGATACTGGTCTTAAATTTTTTAATTCTTTGAATTCATAATGTCTTTAGTAACAATATCAAGGGATTTGTTTGCAGGCCATCCACTAGAGGTGGTTCTTGCGAAGCCTCAGACTGATAAGAAATCTGATGGGGCTTATCCCTACAATGGGCCTCACGCAAATCATGCTCCACACCCAGGGTATGGTGGGTTTTCTGGAAACCCATACGGGTCTGCAGGTGCTGGATTTGGTGTTGCCCCACCATTTCAGCAGGTAGATCATTGAAATTTATATTTGGTCCTTATGTCCTCCTGTCTCAATTGGTCCTCAGTTGAGCTTCTTCTAACACATTCTATACATGAACAGCCAATGATATATGGCAGAGGGCCAATGCCATCAGGAATGCAGATGGTGCCAATGGTTCTACCAGATGGTCGAATAGGCTATGTTCTGTAAGTTGCCATTTTGTTGCCTAAAAGTAATTCCATAAGCGTGTAAAGACTTGCTGGCCAATATCTCTTACCGGTTCATATTTTGCAGTCAGCAACCTGGGGTACAGATGCCACCTCCTCGGCCTCGAAGAGGGGATCGAAACAGTGGTCCGAGTGGACCGCCAGGGAGAAGTGGTGGCAGCGATGAAGCCAGTCGTGGCAGAAGATACCGGCCTTATTAGTTTCGAAAAATAAAGCCTCCTGTTCTGGGTTGGGTAAAAGTAAATCAAGGACCCATTGTGGTTGATTGGTATTGAATGACATGTTGCTTCAAACAAAAATAACAGAACCCCACCCTTGCTCTTTTTTCTATGGTACGGGGCAAAAGAAAAGGGCGGCTAGGTTTAGGAAGGATGAGTTATTATAATTTGATGTTGGTTGGTGTCTCAAAGCTGTAGGTGTTTGGCCAAAAGGAATGCTCGAGAAAATTGAGAATTTATGAGTCGTCTCTTGTGCATTAGCATACCCACTTGTACTGCATTTTGTTTGGCATTTAAATGACACCTTCCTGAAATCAAATTTGATCCTGTTGGCTGTGTATTTCATGGTACTAGCTGGGAACATCATGAGCGACTTTTGAGTTTTTCTTATGACTAAGAAACAACCCATAATGGTTTCTAAAATGCAACGTTCCAGTTCTTTCTTGTTTTCTTTTGTTCCTTTTGGATTTGTGATTTTTCTCCTATTCAACCTTTTTGAAGTTTAGATTGATTGGTGCCCAGGATAAGCGGAATCTATCTGGCGGATTCTGGCCCCAATTGCCATTCATCTTTGGCCAATTGCTAAACCCTTGATCTAAACACTCATCAAGTGACAATGAACTACTGAACGATGCCCATTTCATATTGTGATCAACATAAAAATATTACTCAAGAAATGGCCATCCATGTGTGCAGTTTTGGTTGGGCAGATTGATTCTTTTTCATAAGAAACCAATGAGAACAGTCTTACTCTATTAGCTATTATCTTATAATTCAGATCAGTTACTTCATTTCTAGTTCACAGTTGAAAGCAGACACTTCAATAGGAGAAAGCTTTTCAATTCGATTATCAGACACTTCAATAGCTAGTATCTTATCATTCAGATCAGTTACTTCATCTCTACTTGGTTTCTTATGTAATTAGCAGACCAAAGAAGTCGAGTAAGCTTTCAATTCGATTATCATATTAAAGTTTAAAGATTGGAAGCTCTCATAAACTATTGTTAAGAAGTTCAGATTCACTTCCAAACCACAATGTTCAATCCAGAGGAAAACAAGTTCAATGCAGCAAAGAAAGTCAAGGCTGCCCAACAAGAAACCAAATAAGTGAAGGATATAAAATTTTCTTGACATATGACCTATATTCAATCAACTATATTCAATGTTTCTTTCTTTCCCTATTATTGAACTTATTTGATTGTAGCAAAATCACCCTCTTATATTTGTATGTGAAAGGTCACACAATGGTTATTGAACTAATTTGCAAAACAATTTTCATTTAAAAAAAAGAAGCGTCATCCTGACAAATGATCTTGTAATCTTATAATACGTAAGATTAGACGGACAAGATCGACTAACGATCGATTGTGGTAGAGTCTTCTAATTGTAAGTAGGAGCTTCTAGTTAAGTACGATCACTCAAGAAATCGAAATTTAGAGCTTCCATTGAGTGACGCTCATTATAAGATCCCCATTAAAAGCTTTCGCTCCAAACCTGTATCAAACCAGAAAGAAATGCAATCGAAGTCAAAATAAAACCTGGTAATTACAACTTGAAACAAATAAATGTGTTATACACGTTTGATTCTGCGAAAGTTGATGAAAGGGTTCAAATGGTCTTGGAAGAAAGCTCCTGAAGACCATTTCCAACTCATCCGACCTTCTCCCCCAATCACTCTTCAAACACAATGGTCTGACTTTGCTATGGTCCACACCATCCTCCTTGTTGGCACCTCTACTAGCATAGGGCTAGTATACTATGCCACCAAGCATAAGTATTACTCTAGGTGGATTTATAAGTCACCATAAGGCTCAACTGTGAAATCCATAACGTATTTCGTCGTACAAACTTTCCTACGATAGTCGAAAGTGGCCAAGACACTACCATAAACTCACATTTCCAGCCTCACAAAGATGACTTCATAGCAAGCTAAGAAGACATTTGTCTCACATTAAAGAACATGTAAAAGAGATGTGTTCTCTTACCTATAAAAAGGACCCATCATCGGCTCATCTTACTTAGAAGGAATCCCAACCATTCTACTTGTATAATACAAAGCTATTTGCCTATACGTTGTGGATTCAAGTGGACATAGTCTGCTCTAAGATATGGAGGTGAATCACTATACTTCTTGTGTTCAAGCTCACACTAACCCACTCTTAAATATCCTCAAATAGTTAACTAAGTGTACTAGCCACCCGGCAAGGCAATTCACTACGTTAACACTCCTCTTCCTTCTTCCTTGCTGCAGGCGATAACTCATCCGCAACTGTCTTCGTCTTCATCTTCTTCTTCTGAGTTTTTTTTTCGTTTCTTAGCAGCTAATTTATACATAGCAAAAAACACTTCTGACCCACTTATTTGGCGACGGTTTTGCTCTGGTTTTTTGCTTTAGTTATTTTGGGACGGCGTTAGTATTGGTGGGTTTGGGGTTGGGGTTGGACTTAAGTTGCGTATGGAATGACTTAAGCCTCCAAGTCTTAGCCTAGTTGTGGCTGAGACTTGGCGGAGACTATGGTGAGGGGAAGAGGGGTTATACGAGGCTTGGGGATGAGAGGGTGGAGTGGTGGTGGTGGTGGCGAGGATAGGTAGTGGGATGCCCACATGGTGGTGGTGTGTGGTTTGGGTTTTCCGGTTGATTCGGCCACACATACTTAAGACTAGTAAGATGGAGGTCGGGTTATCATCTATGTTGAATGACTTGAATTTGTCTTTTTTTTTTGAAATGGGTCGAACTCACAATTTGGCCAAGAGTTCATGTCGGTTTGCCCGGATTTTAAATGGACTGGATTTTAATCGGTTTCCACTCTAAATTTGTGCATATTAGATGGAATTAGATAGTTGATCCGTTAATGAGCCATATATGTTTTTTCTGAAACGCGGCGGAAATGTCGTAACTCGTAAGTAGATAGGTTATCAAACATGAAACACCCGCAAGGGTTCGGAAAGTTTGAACCACACCAAAACTACCAACCAAACAGAAGTTTACATAGTAATCTCTGAGCTAACACCAAAACCAAAACTAGAACTTGTGAGATAAACTCACTTGTTAAAGTTCTGAAACCACCCTACGCCGAGGGGTCTCCCCGAGATCGTGCCTAGTGATAAATGCTAAAAGGAAAGAATACTAGATCAACACAAAATGAGTCGGCCCTCGCACCCCAAACTACACGCTAAGCCCCAACGCCCACACGTGAATAAAGGAGCGCAAAAGCTGTGTCGCCGGTCATCGCACCACCACCGCTATCACTGGTAAACGAGCTGAGGCCGCCATCATGAGCGCAACCAAAGAACTAGACCCTTGAAGGAATCATCACCTTGACCAGAGAACTAGATCCATATATGTTAATATGTTTATTTAATGTATAAAATTTAGATTAAGCTAACTTGTTAATGAGCTGGTTTATATCAAACATTAAGGCCTCATTTCGTTGACAAGAAAGTTAAGACATGGAAATTAATTATTTTCCTTTCCAAACTAATTTGAATTGAATAAGTTTTTGTATTTCCATGTTTGGAAGATATTGAAATCTAAAATTTGAAATTATTTTAGTAAGTCATTAAAATAGAATATTCAATCAAAATTTTCATTAAAACTCATTTATAAGGAAAATATATATAATTTAAAAGGAAATTAGTCTTTATTGATGAAAATTATCCTCACCCATGGGTAGGTAATTCATTTCATGCTTTAAGAGGAGATCAATTTTCAGTCAAATCACATTTTTTATATCCATTATAATATCAAATTACAACTAAACTACACATATACATGAAACTGAAATGAATTTCTTTCTATAACATGATTTTCTATTAACCAAACAGGGCCTAAGAATTATGTTCCTTAGGATTTTCAATTGATCTGGTCTATATTTTATTGTCTATAATATCGTTTCATTAGTAGTCATTTATACGATTTTCAAGTTGTTAGTTGCTACTATTTTCTACTACTTTTCAAGTCAAGAGACCCCAAAAATTTATATGTTTAGTTTGAGCAGAACATATATAATAAATCAAAAAATTTGGGTAAGGTAGATGATCCAACACTTTGATTACTACATAATAAGGGCCATGCCAGTATTTAAGACATTGTTGAATTTCATTTCTAATAATGAGATATAGCTAGAAGGCCATAGCTAAATAGTTCTCGAAATTGCTTGAACATATCAGACATGTTTATATCAGGCTAATTTGTATCTCGATACCTCATTTCGATCATTTAGAATTTTTAGCCATAGGGTTTTTACACGTTTGAAAATACTGTGCCGGGCTGGACCGGGTCTTAATAAATTTAAATAAGTGGCGGGCCGGGTATTTTCATAAACACGAAGATCCAAGCCCGCCCACCTAAAGCGGGCTTTTACGGGCCGGACCTTGCGGGCTTGTATTAGAAAAAAAATATAATACTAGAATTTAAGGGTTTGAAACAATAAAAGAATTATTAAAAAACATTCTAAAAAAAGTCACAAATAAATTCTAGTTTCAAAATATTGTCGATCGACACCAATAGATGTGATCGATATATATATTTAGGGATCCTGTAAAAATTTCATCAAATTCGGACCTCATTTAACCGTCGAAATTTTCGGTCAACAAAAAAAAGAAGCGTTTTCACAATATAAAACCCCATTGACCGGGGCTTTGCCAAATGGTTTTTCTCGTTGCGACCACGCACGATCGGTGAAAAAAATTAGCTAATTTCAAATATGTAAACAACTTTCCGCATTCGCATCTTGGTAATAGGTCCCTCCTTAGGGCATATTAGTGTTGTTTTTGGTTTACTGGAAATTCCGACGGTCAAACGAGGTCCGAATTGGATGAAATTTTAAAATGATCATTAAATATATCATCGGATGGTGTCGATCGATTCCGAGAAGTTTCATTCATATAGTTGCTTCATAATGTGATAGCTTTATTATAAACCTAATATAAATGTTATAATACATTAGTGGACACTTCGGCGATCGATAACTCCAATTCAAAATATGGTAGATCGACACCAATAGATGTGTTTGGTATATATATTTAGGGAACCTATAAAAATTTCATCCGTTTTGGACATGATTTGACCGTTCGTACCAACGGTCAACTAAAAAAGAGGCGTTTTGATATATTTAAACCCCATTGACTGGCGCTTTGCCAAATAGATTTCTTCAGTTCGACCGCGCACGATACGTAACAAAAATTAGGTGATTTCATATATGCAAACGGCTTTCAGCATTCACATATTTGTAATAGGTCATCCCTTATGGCATATTAGTGGTGTTTTTGATTTACCGAAAATTCCGACGGTCAAACGAAGTTCGAATTGGATGAAATTTTTACATGGTCACTAAATATATATACCAATCACAACGGCTGGTGTCGATCGATTCCGGTAAGTTTCCTTCATATAGTCAATTCATAATGTGATAGTTTTATTATAAACCTAATATAAATGTTTAATACATTAGTGGACACTTCGACGATCGACAACTCCAGTTCGAAATAGGATTGATCGACACTAGTAGATGTGATCGGTATATATATTTAGGGAACCCGTAAAAATTTCGTCCGTTTTGGACATGGTTTGGCCGTTCGTACCAACGGTCAACTAAAAAAGTGGCGTTTTGACATATTGAAACCCCATTGACCGTGGCTTTGCCAAATAGATTTCTTCAGTTCGACTGCGCACGATAGGTAATAAAAATTAGGTGATTTCATATATGCAAACGTCTTTCAGAATTCGCATATTTATAATAGGTCCTCCTTTATGGCATATTAGTGGTGTTTTCGATTTACCGAAAATTCCAATGGTCAAACGAAGTCCGAATTTGATGAAATTTTTACAAGGTCACTAAATATATATACCAATCACATCGGCTGGTGTTGATCGATCCCGACAAGTTTCTTTCATATAGTCGCTTCATAATGTGATAGTTTTAGTATAAACCTAATATAAAAGTTATAATACATTAGTAGACGCTTCGGCGATCAATAACTCCAGTTCGAATAATGGTCGATCGACACCAGTAGATGTAATCAGTATATATATTTAGAGAACCCGTAAAAATTTCGTCCGTTTTGGACATGGTTTGACCGTCCGTACCTACGGTCAACAAAAAAAAACGTTTTGACATATTAAAATCCTCATTGACCGCGGCTTTGCCAAATGGGTTTCCTTGGTGCGGCCACACACAATCGATGCCAAAAATTAGGTGATTTCAGATATACAAACGACTTTCGGTGTTCGCATTTTGGTAATGAGTCTTCCCTTATGACATATTAGTGTTGTTTTCGGTTTACCGAAAATTCCGACTGTTAAACGAGTTCCGAATTAGATGAAATTTTACAGGGTCACTAAATATATATACCGAT